>NC_133205.1:40450512-40690512 GCF_958299795.1 Porites lutea
ACGAAAATTAGCCTTACATAAGGAAAAAATATAAAAAATTAAACTTCAGAAAATTGTAGGGAAGTTTTTAGATAAACTTCGAAAATTGTACCTGAATGGAACGCTCATCTAGAAAGTTTTAGCTTTATTCAGGCGCAAAAGAAAATTCTAGACAATATTTGCTTCTCTGAACAGATTTTTTACAGAAAGCTGTCAGATTTCATGGAAATCTCGGAACTTTGCTAAAGCATCTTCTGACATAACACAATAATATTTCCGAAGTAGCTTGTTGATTTATTAGATATTTCAATGAAATCACTTCCCCCAATCAGTTATACTTATAATTACGCTACCTCCCTACTTGTTTTTTGCCACCTTTTACTGTGCGGCCAATTCTGTGAACCTAAGTGACACCTGAAGATTTAGGCTTCGATTATTCCATTCCTTTCTTCTACGTCCCCTTTTCTTCTCAAAATTGAAACTGGCAAAAAAAAAGTGACTGCAGGTTATAGCGGGATTATCCTCTGCTAGCAGAGTGCAGAGGCCTCCTTTCCCTGGTGTTTCGCAGGCGGGAGGAATTAGACTCTCTTCCTGTCCTCTATTAAGCGGTCACCTATCAGTTTCCAGAAATTTGCTTTCCATATCTACTGTGAATTTGACTTCTATTTAAGCGGACGCGGGAAAAAAGCTGAGGAAAAAAGCTGGCCTCTGCCAGCAGGGGGAGCGAGATTGTTTTTTTGATTTATTTATTTACACAACAGGGCGTTTCCTGGTGTTTAGAAATGTCCTCGATTGCAACATTTTTATTTAAAACCACCATTGGTTGGCTCGTGAATTGGGGAAGAAATGTGACGGCAGAAAAGCTAAATGAAGGCGACGTGGCGGATAAAAAAGTTCGTGATTTGATCGTGCGTGAAGTACAAGATATCAAGTCAAAGTTGGACGGATTATCCAGAAAGGATCTCCTGGCAGCTGTGGATTTCTTTGAAACAGGAGTCAGGTTTCTCTTTGGAGCACTCGATGTAAAACCTAGTGGTGAAGCCAGTACCGCAAAAGAAAAGTACTCTGTGAGAATCAAAGAAGAGAATGATGACTTAGCAGATGTCGTAAAGATAGTTTCCTTTGCCTCAGAGATGGAAAAGACTCAGAAGATTGATCTTGATGAGGCGACAAAGATTACTTTTTCTGAAGCCGAAAGGAGATTCAAAATGGCCCGTGAAGAAGCAACAGATGCCTGCTACAACGAAGCTCTTGAGGTTTTTGACCGGATCTCAGCCATTCGATATGGTATCATGGCAACAATACTAGAATCAGTGGTAGAAACAGCGAGAACCGCGGGTGAAATGTCCCCAGAATCTGTAAAGATTGCATTGAAGAGAGCGTTACCCTGGTGCGAACAGTGGCTTGAGGAAATTCATTGTCTTCCGGCTGTTGAGGAGTGTTTTAAAGCGGAACTGGAGAACGGTCTCCTCGGTCGTTTTGGAAGAGAAGAACGGAGGAAGATAGTTTCCATTGTATGCCAGATAAATCGCGCTATTTACAGCACGACACAAGCAGCCGGTGCACCCTGGGTGTGGCCCTCTCTTAACACTGGGAAAGAGGAAGTTGTCCCTCTGCTCCATCAAAGAATTAGAAACGTCTTGTGTAAAATTGATATGGAGCACTACTGTTGTGTTTCGAAGCGTCCGTGGGGTATTGCTGCAAACAGCAAGGCACAATTCCTGATAGCAGACAATGATGATAAAACAGTGAAGGTATTTGATAGCAACGGCCAGTTTGAGTTTAAGTTCAGTCCTGAAACTGATGACGCCGATACAAAGTTAGACATTTTGGATGTCGCCACAGCAGACAAGGATGACCAGATCTTTTTACTGGTAAAACTGGAGAAGCCTGGGGCTGAGGAATGGAACAGGGAAGTGCAGGTTTTTAACAAGAACGGTGACCTACAACGAAGACTTCCTGTGAGGAGAGGGGACTGTGACAGACTAGCAGTGTGCAGCGGCGAACAATGCGGTAAAAATCTGCTGTTGGCAGGTGACGTTATTGATGTTCACGAGCTGAGTGGTGAGTTTGTTCGCAGCTTTGGCAAAGAAGTGTTCAAGGATCCATCAGATATTACTTCTACTTGTGATGGTGACGTCATGATACTGGACCGAGACGATGTTTTCTTATTCGATGTGAAGGGACATCGGCTTGGCAAATTTAATATCAAACGCGAGAGAGATGACTATTATCGCATTTCATGTCACCCGGCAAGCAAACATTTCGTCGTTGCTGGTAATGAACGAGAGACACACCGCCTGACACTTGCTATATACACTGTTAATGGCAAATTTGTTCGCAGAATTCAGTTGGATGAAGAATTATTCAATGTGGTAGATGGAATAACAGTGACCGTCGATGGTCGCATTGCTTTGGCGGTTCAAGACAAGCATTGCAATGGCAAAATAACAGTTGTTTAAAACTAAACAATTTGAAGACACAAGTCACCAGTTATTAAGTCTATTTTCATGAATGGATATACTAAGCTTACTAATGATAAATTTTTGGTGCATTTGGTTGGCATCACTGAACATGACTGGATTAACCACTTATACTGTAAAAAAAAACTTCATCCCCTCTTCAGTTTACTTATACTTGAAATAAATCTAATTGTGTTATAGCGCTATAAAGTTTATAACCTTTAAAAGGAAACCAAAAAATGAGATACATACGGTAACGTTCTCTTGTTTCTTTGATCAATTAGTGATATAATAATTATCAACTAATACAACACAAGGGACAAGGCAGCCAAGGGACAGTTGAGCAATTTTATGAACGGTAACATGTGTTAGGTCAGGGCGCTAGGGGTGTGAGTTTATGATGTATATACACTTTATACCTGTATCTATTTCGCTAGTTTTTTTGTATGTATAGCCAATCATGTAATCCTTTCCTTCAAACTTGTTACTTTCATTTCCTATGACGAAAACGAAGAACTGATATTAGGGAGCCGTTACAGTGTAAACAAAGGCCGTTTTGAGGAACGCTTGACAACTGGAAGTGAGCCCTTTTTCCTTTGGTAATATGCCATGTGCTGGGTTTCAAATTTGTTTCATTTGCTTAATGTCGTTAGGGTTAAAAAGATGCTTTGCCTGAAAATCTGTAGAAAACCGGCACTGCCCAGAAACTATTGATGCTTTATTTAGTGAAAATTTGGAATTATTTTCTTACCAATAAGCTTGATTACCAAAATACAAATTAAGATCGACCTAAGCGAGGCTTTTGAGCCCATGAGACTGAGCATCCCCCACGTCCCACAAACCAAATTGCGTTACTTCCGATCGCCACCAAATTTGGCCCACAGGAAGTAGATAGTTTAAACCACTCACGGTATTAGTTTCAGTCCCCAACCGTTGATATATTTCACGTAGCGAAAAGTTCTTCTTCCTGGAGCAGATTTCAAAAGTAGCCTTTGGCATGAGATTGTGTTAGAGCATTTTAAGTTTCAGGTGGCCCGAACCTATTTATATATGCGCGTTGGTTATTTTGTTAAATCGCGTTTTTCGGCAGGAGCGATTTAACCGATTTCTATGATTTTTGGCATCCTAATTAGTAAAGAATGGTCGAACTTTAGGAAAAAGATATTTATTTATCTTTTAGGTATAAAAACGTTTGAGATATACCCTATCAGACAGGAGATAGTCCTACAGCAGTTTTCCTCTATTTGTGCGTCAACTTTCACAAATGTGTTAGAGTTGCATTTTTAAGTTAAATTTGACCAGCTATTTGTACAGTGAGAGTTCTACGGTCACGACTGACTTCAAACTTGCAGATATAAAACTAGAGAGCTCTGAGGCTTATTTGCTGAAGTTAGAGAAACATCTGTCCTAGGGTTTCAAAATTATTGACATTTTTTTGTAAAAATGCGGTTTTAAACATCTGCCAATATCTCAAACGTTTTCATACCTACAAGAAAACAAATATTACCTATTTCCTTCAAGTTCGACCATTTCTCATTCATTAAGGATGCTAAAAATCATAGAAATCGGTTAAATCTTTCCTGCCGAAAAACCAATTCAAAAACGTAACCAAGGCGCCTATAAATAGGTTCGAGCCACCTTAAAAACCTGAATCTACAACAAAAAGAGTTAGAGAAGCTGTTAAATGACAAGGATGTTTTTCTAAACCAAGTGAATCTGTATTGTATTATTTTCCATTCTGTACAAATGGTTGTTGACAGCCTTTAGTGAGCTTAAGCAAAGACATTTCCTGAGCAATGCTCATCAAATAACTGGAATCCAGTTATTTGATGAGCATTGGACTTTTCGGCATTGGGCAACGGTTTGCCCAAATTTTCATAACACTTAGGTCATGTTTTATTGCGACCAACCAATTGAATCAAGGCCGGTTTTGGTTGATTTGGTTGAAGTTCCCGAAAGAACACTTTTCCGATTGATTTTGGTTGAAACGCTGTTTTGACTGGGTATATTAATTTCCAGACCTTCTTGACCTCTGTCTTCTTCTGAACAATCAGATGATGAATTAGAATAGGTAGCATAACTGTTGATGGAAACTATGGGGAAACCTGAACCTCACATTACAGTCTACTTTAATTTGAGAATGAAAGATCTGAGTTACCAGCGCCGCGACATGCCGGATGAAAAGAATCAAGATAAGAAGAAATGTGTTTTATTTTTGGTGACTGACCGGGATACATTTCATTAGGGTGGAATTTCTTTGAATTAGATTTTTTCAGGTAGAAAATAAAGTTGTCTCAATAACTTTGATTGTCATCCATTTGAAATTTATGGCAGTGTCAAAACAAAGACCGAGTTTTTAAAATTATTTGTCCTCTTCAAATAGTAAAATATATAAAATATTTGAGGCATTGGTTATAGTTTATATTTTAAAACATCGTTCCTTTTCTCCTGTCATTTTATGAAGTGCTTTTGAAGTTGCTATCATGGTATGTTTACAAGTTCTCCTCTCAGTATTTCGTGAGAGTCACACTAGCATTTCACGCAAAGTTTTAGCGCGAAATTCGCGGCAAATTACACAACACTTGAAACTCGACGCCTTCTAAAAGATCAGCGGACGCTACCCACTTATTTCAACCAAGTTCTGAGCTGGTTGAAAAAGTTGATCAACCAAACCAACCAAAAACGATTTTTTGCCAATAGAACACGAAAAAACCCAGCGAACCCACCAACCAAAAATGGTTGGTCCCAATAGAATACGAACTTAATAAAGACACTTTGCAAAACAAATCTGGAGGCGTTGTGGCATGTTAAAAAGGAAAAGGGCTATGTTCTGGTTGACATGGGTCACTGAAAAATTCCTTTGCTTAGGTGAAAGAGACAACTTTTCTGTTGTGATTCACCCCTAACTTTGCTTATGTAAGAAGGTCAATGGAAATACCTTAAATCAGACGGGTAGGCACCACTGGTTGCCCAAAGTGACTAAGAGGCAAAATGACGTGTTTAGTGCTGGCGTCATTTTCCGTTTCCGGCGTTTCGGAACAATGCTTGAATTGATGTCACGGGCAAAATCAGCCAATCACACATACGTCTGTCTCCTCTCGTGTTCTCGTGAAGGACAAGAGCGGACCCAATGAAAGGGAGTGGTGGAGATGGAGCCTACCTCACTAGTTAAGTAATAAGTGACGAAAAATTAAACTGAACATTTAAGTTATTGTTTGTTCATTAATAGCTGTTTTTTCTGTTAGTTTTTTAGTTCTAAAAAAAAGTTAGCTTAATTGGCACTCAATCAGGCTTATCCGCAAGGAGTCTCTGTGGATCTTACTAAAGATCCTTTATGAGTATCATTGTCTTCAGCTAATTATTTTAATGTATTTTGCCATGTAACTTTAAAAAATCATATCTCTGGTGTTATTTACAGTTCAATATCAAGCTATACCTCATTGGAAAGGGAAAAGAATACCCTTTCGAAAAAAAAATATTTCGGTCATAGGAAACCCATAATATTCCGCCACAAAAAAATTAAAAAAGCATATTTTGCAAAAAAAATTTTTAAAATTTTAAAGAATGTCATTTAGCTAGGAAACTTCTTTATTTTGGGTGATATGGTAGTAAGAAATTTTTTTCATCAATATGTAAGCAAAAAAACCCGAAAATCGTTCTAAAATATGGAGCGACTAGAAATTTTCTACAAATTCTTTTCTTCACGCTCTCATGATTATGCTAATTGGATTATCATAATTAGCATAATCCTTTGGCGTCACCTCGTGACCCCATGTTTACTTCACTGAGACGCTTTGTTTCCTCGATTCCCAAAAAAATATCGAGTTAGAGACAAGCAGACATGAATTTGCTGATAGAATTCATCAAAATAAGCAAGAATTTGACAGCGAAAAGCGAAGCGAAGGCAAAACGGGAAGGAAATCGTCGCCGTTTCAAGAACATGTGGCACAGAGTCGGCGATCGGCGATTTGCATGCACAGATTCTAATTGTTTCCTAACCTCGATTTTCGCGTTTAGTTTGCTTGTTATCCTCCAAAATCCTTCAGAATAGTTTGTTTGACT
This sequence comes from Porites lutea, assembly GCF_958299795.1. NCBI lineage: Eukaryota > Metazoa > Cnidaria > Anthozoa > Scleractinia > Poritidae > Porites > Porites lutea. Next base: position 40,457,016 of record NC_133205.1, read on the forward strand.
TGTATTTGGTTGATATTCGTCAATACAAGCTTTCATTATTCGCAAAACCGGCTCAAAAAAATTCCCCGCGACTCGCCATAAAATTCCAAATTTTCGAAAGCTCGGTGTGTCACGGTCAAAAGTCCACAGGGGCTGGAACTAGGCAGGTGATTGGCTAAATCTGTTAACTTCCTGTGAGCCAAATTTGGAGGCAATCGGAAGTAACGCGATTTTTTGCGAGTTTATTTTTCCGGATCGATGTCACAACATCGACGGCCCTAGCCGCCGGAGACAATGAGTTAACAAAGATGATTTTAATGATGATCTTGCATAATTTAGGAAAGTCCTTCAAGTTTCAATAGTGAGAAATTACATTCTCATCACTTTTAGGTAATGTTACATCCGAATTCTGTGAGTGACCTTTAATTCTTTAGTTTGGATGATTTTTGTCTTTGTGTATACAGTGTATAGGCTTTGATAAATAGGCCATTTCCGAGTTCCAAAAAATCTCACTTCCAAAGCGAGGCTAAGTGCGAAGCCATTGATATGAAAATGATTTTTAATTATGATGCAAATAAAACTCATTTTCACAACAAAGGTTTCGCACTTAGCCTCGTTTTGAAAGTGAGATTTTTTTAAAACTCGGAAATGGCCTATTGTGCTGGCAAACATAGCATGCTATGCTACTAACAGTGCTCGTATATTTCTTAACTATTTCCAATAATTATGCTAGTTTTTGTAACAATAATAAATATTAAATGAGAGATGATCATCGCAGTTATATACGCAACTTTTGCAGTTTGGAAAAGAAAGCCGGAAAAAAATTCAGTCTTGTACGGGATTCGAGCCCTTGACCTCTGCGATACCGATGCAGCGCTCTACCAATTAAGCTAATTAATAAGCCATCTGGGAGCAGGTCGTTGAATTGGTTCGTTATAAACCCGTGAAAGGATGATGATGAAGTTATGAATGTATGAAAGTCATGTAATATTGTGTGAACTGCGGAGTGAATAATAAATTAAGGCTTTCTTTTCGCAACTGCAAAAGTTGCGTAATAACTGCGATGATCATCTTTCATTTAATTCTTCACTCCGCAGTTCGCATATATGATTTTCATATGTTCATAGTAATAAATATGAAACTTATATTGCGCATATACAGTAGGAATATTTTCATTAAGTACATACTAAAACAGTGGATAGTGTTTTTCGCGCGATCTGATTGGCTACTCAATCAGTGCATATCCTGCATTAGTATATACACACTCAGTGATCTTGGTGATTTAAGCAATCTGATTGGTTCGCTATCTCGGCTTATTCAACAATATTCACCTCCTAGCGAGTGGATAATGTGTGAGCTCAGTGTTTTTCCCACTTTTTTTAGAGAACGATCTTTTAAAAGTCGACAAAATTCAAGGGCTGACTTTTTTTAAGGCAAGAAAAGACTTGGAAGGATTCAATACGGCGTTTTTCAATTTACTGTGGCTGAGTTTTGTGCTCAATGGATTGTTTACAACTCCCGTGTATTCGCGTAGAAGAAGCCGTTTCGTGAACCCAGCGTTTCCTAACAAGAAAATTTGGGCTCAAAAATCGAAGTTTATTTATGACAAACAAATTTAAAAGGAAATGTGTGCAGAAATTCTACGTTTCAAGTAAACAGGAAAAAGAATGATACAAGAAGGCGACGTCTTACCTCGAGCAACGGAGCCGCCATTTTTGTCAGCACTTCATGCGAAAAACGACACAACAAACCCTTTTGGCTATAAACTTGACGAGTCAACACAAAACAACAAAGCTCTACTTTTCTTCTCAGGTAAGGAAACGGTTCCATTTAAGCCATTTAAGCCATTACGCTGTTGTTTGCGAAATGATAAACTTGTGAATTGCCATGTTTGAAAACTCTGCAAAAATCTATTTTTAAACTTACGCGTGATTTGATCTGTCAAGCAAATCGTACTTTTTAACGGTTTCCTCTCTGATTTTGTTGAGATCACTTCGTCTGTATACTCTAAAACAATCATTCTTTTTAATCTCGGTGAATAGTGGCTTTGGGAATATTTACCTCGCCGCTTTCGCGGCTCGGTAAATATTTAGCCACTATTCACCTCGATTTCAAAGAATAATTGTTAACTATTCACTGATTCACCTCCAGTCCCTCCGAGCGAGTGACGCCAAATTCGCTTAAGTTGCGAGCAAAATGGCTTCCGGGTTTGCCGCCGTAACAAACAAAGAAATTTCACAACTAATCAAGCAAGCTGAACCCGAAATACACGAAGAAGGTGACGAAGTTCAGTTTGGAAGTTTTAACAGGTAAAGCTTTGTCTTTTTTACTTGAATTTATCGATTAAACCGGTGAAAAAGTTTTTTGTTTACAAATGCAAATTAAGGTTAAGTCTTGCGTTACTTTATTTAGTTGACTTGTGCATAATTATAAATAAGCTTAAAACGAAATTTAATAATCTTTTTTACAGAATGATTTCAAATACAAAAATAATTCACAACTCCTTTTGAAGAAATTTCCCCGCAAGAGCTAAACAAATGCCTTCAAAAGTTTTATTTGTCGGCAATCAAAAGCGACGACCGCGGCCGTTCGGTCATTGTGCTCAATTATCTCAGTGTTTTAGTAAATACTAAAACAATTATTTACCTCAGTGTCGGTGGCTAGTGGTGGTTATTTACCTCGCCGCTTCGTGGCCTCGGTAAATATCCGCCACCACTAGCCACCTCCACTTCGGTGAATAATTGTTATTAATTTTTTTCCAAGGTTGCAATCTGATTGGTTTCGAGAGCGGGTGGTATTTTAAGATCTTGCCCGTTAACCCGGGCGGAATCTTTGGTAACCTGAGATCAGGCCGAATTTTAGCGGTTCTCGTACATTCTCTCTAACGGCTACCGCTAAAATTTTCGTTTCGCCTTGCCCGCCGGAATGTTATTACAAAGCGAAACGAAAATTGAGCCTGATCTCAGGTTAAATCGTTCGCAGCTTCATGTAAAAGTTTGTTTGTTATTTGTGAATGAGCAAAAACCGTCATTTTTCAAACCAATTTCTCTTAAAACTTGCGCTATTAGAGAGTTTTAGATACGAGTTTACCGCGAACCTCTAACCGCGGTTTGCGGTTACCCGTTTACGGTTCGACGTGCAAACATAATTCGATTTAGATTGGCAGTGGATTAAAGAAGTGGACTCTGGTTTATTTTTCCATTTAGGAATAGAAGAAATATCAATCAGTGAAAATAAAAGAAATTTACAATAACACTTGGTTATCTAGCAGCAAAGAGCTGTAAATTCTTACATTAGTTCTTCTTGCAAATTTACGGCCGCCATTTTGAATCAGCAGCCATGAATGGCACTTGTTTCAAGATCCAATAGGATTTATCAAATTTAGCATTTCGCCCGAATTTGTGTCTCTGTTAATGGATAAAGACCTGCTCCACAAGATTTTTGTATCAAACCCGTCCTACTTCAATACACATAGGCTGGCGAGTGAAGGAAATTTTTCCTGAAACTTTTAAATCTCAGTAACAAAAAAATAAAAGCGCTATTCACCAGCCTAGGTCAGTTCGTATTGGGAGAAACTGTGCCCTCGGTCTGAGTACCGCCCTCGGCCGTCAAGACCTCGGGCACAGTTTCTCCCACGGACCTGGCCTGCCGGTGAATAACATATCATATGTATATATGCGCATTAGTGATTACAGACGATAAGATATAAAAATAAGTCAATTTAAAACCTATCGTCAGTTAAATTCTATGTTAAAAATAATAATAATAAAATGAAATAACATAAAATAAAAACTAAAAACTAAAAATAAATGAATAAGTCAAGTAAAAAGCTATCTTAAAAAAGTTGTTTTGAGAGCTCGCTTAAAAGATGTGAGGCTCGGAATGTTTCTGATCTCCGCCGGAAGACTGTTCCACAGTTTGGGAGCTGCGAACTGAATGGCTCGGTCACCAAGGGTAGGTAGGCACCGTGCGCTGGCTGGTACCAACAATTAAAGTTGCATTCCTGGACCTACGATTATATCTTGACTGGGCAGCGACAGCAATAAGATCAACCAGGTATTGTGGTGCCAGTCCATAGAAGCACTTGAATGTTAATAACACAATTTTAAATTCAATTCTGTATTTGATGGGCAACCATTGAAGTTCCTTTAAAACAGGAGTGATATGACAGATACGAGGAGTGTTAGTTACAAGTCTGGCAGCAGCATTTTGGACTCTTTGAAGTTTATTAATGCGAACAGTAGGAAGGCCGAATAATAGGCTGTTGCAGTAGTCCAATTTGCTGGTAATAAACGCATGGATAAGGGACTATGGTGGTTTGATGAGACAAATACTTTCTGATCCTACATATTTTAGATATAATAAAAAGACGTGCTGCAGATGCTATTGACATGACCAAGCCTATCTAGATTAGAGTCGAACCATGATCCCAAGTTTTTCACTTGTTTTGAAGGACTTATCCGAGATTCACCAACAAAAAGGTGTGAAGTCTTTACTCAGGAAAGAGGATCGGCTTCAAATTCAAGGGGTTTTTTGTCGTGGTGGCCATGGATCTAAACATTGCTCATGCCGATATTTAATAATTTTTCGTCGAGCCCGAATGGACTCGATCTGAGTCAATATCGGCCTCATGGGCTATTGACTCAGAGGCCATGAGAGGGAGAGGAATAATTGTTTTAGTAAAATCCAACTAGTTGGTCAAAAATATCGAAAATAACAAAAGTTTAGCTAGTTAAAGCTAGACTTTAATGCTTTTTTGCCGCCAAAAAGCCCGCGCTTTTCGTTACTAGTGGGCTATAACATATAGCCAAGAGAGAATGAGGTATATATAGCCTAGTAGTAGCTCAACCAATCAGAACGCAGCATTGATAACAGACCACTAGTTATCATTGTTTATTTGATACGTTTCAGTTGGTTCGTATCTTTTCGTCGTTCCACCTACGAGTCGTTTCGCCAACGTCCTATTTAGGTCCTTTCGCCAATGAGCCAGGTCAGTTCCCCAGCTCAGTTCTTTACCTAATCAACGGGCGTAACGAACGAGTTGTACACATATTTATTGATTTTAAGTATTGATCATAGCTGAAAGAAAGAGGAACATACATGTGTGGCGCTCGTTTTGTTTCGTACGCTAAATGACTTAAGACGTTTGTGAAAGGGGCGTTGACGAAACCACGCGTTGGCGAAATGATCGGTCACCTTTTTAGCCTGTTCCAAGCGTTCAGATAGTGGAGAGCGGTGCGGAGTGAAGAAGGCGATGTAAAGTAGAGGGGGACTGGGGATCACCTTTTTGGACGACGTTACACTTCGTTACCACTATAAAAATAACGAAACACGCTCCATATAGACGTACATGACGGGTTCCGCTGACCAAACTTCAAAAGGCCCTGGGGGCCCTGGGGGACGATACTGGCAAGATGGCGTCGAAAGTAGAGTATGTCCTTATTTCTTGAACTGCGATGGAATGGAAGAAAGAGAGTCTTTGTGTCTCGAAAAGATCGCAAAAACTTATAAAGAAGTTGAGCGGCAGCTTAATCTTTGGAAGGAAACGGATCGCCACTCAACTGAACAGATTCAGTCTCTGAGAAGTCCCCTGGAACAGCTTCACTCGTGCGAGAAAGATAACTTCAGTGACTCCCCACTAAGTAACTATGAAGGATTGAAGCAGAAACTTCAATTCAAGCTGCTTAAACAAACAGAGTGCATTATGGCAAAACTTCAGCAAGATCTGTAAGCATATTCATCCTTTTATTCTGTTCTTGGTTGGCGACCACATTAAAAGGTGCCATAAATTATTTGTTGACAAGTCAATAAGCTTGTTATCTTATCTCGTGCAAAATGCAGACGGTTTTAGTCCCCTGCAAGAGAGAAAAGCTTTTGTTTTTGGCAACCAAGATGGCCGCCGCTATGATGTCAGCTGAAAACCAACAATAGGCCATTTTTCAGTTGTGTGCTCAGTGCCCTGGCCTTTGAATAGAAGCAAGGATGGTGGTGACCTTGTTTTGTTACAAACCGTCCTACTTTTCATGTGCAAAGCATGGTATTCTCATGCTAACAAGCCCGGGAACATGATCATTTACATATGTGTCACAGCTACCGTGAAAATTTCACGCAGTGAAAAAGTTTATAATCGCCGTGAAAATATTTCATGCTGTGAAAAATTTCAGTCACCATGAAAATCTTCCACCCCGTGAAAAAGTTACTGTCTCTGGAGAAAATCTGCTCATACAGACGAAACATTTTACTTTTCCACTCACTCTTTAATTATCTACAATGCCAATTTCAGAGATTTAGTGCTGGTGTGTATAAGTCATTCAAGATCCAATTACCAGTATTGAAAGCTACATGTTATTCATTGTTATCTAATAATTGCTACCTTTTTTCTTCTGAACATGCTAATACAGATTTTTTTTTTTTTCCTATTGTAAAACAGTTTTTCTATCATAATGAAATGTAACATTGTTTTCAAAAGTGAATTGTTTAGATGCCATGCAAGCCTTTATTTCCCCCAATGAATGTAACGTGTACTTTTGATTTTTGATTTTCGGTAAAACAAATGAAATCGCTTAAAAAGTGAATCACCGAAGATCGCCAAAGATAATCAACAACTGCATGATTCTTTCTTTGTATTCTCTAAATTTACAACCAAAATATCGTCTAAAATTTGAAAGAGTTTGCAAGCTTTTATCTCTTCCATGAAGTATGCAAATGCTAGACTCTGTGGTGACAAGATGAAATATGTAACGCATGTTTTGATATTGCATGATATCTTTTGGATTTATTTCATTTTTACCCTTCTGTTCAATCAGATCGTTGTAACGGTGAAATTTTGAGTATAACATTTAGTAAGAGACAAGGAACTTGAAATGGAGCATGATAAATCAAGTAGAGTTTGCACGTGTGATGGGGCTACAAAACTGCAGATAAGAGCAGTCACTTCACTGCAATGCGCCTCGGTATCCTGGTTTTAGGAATTGCAGTAATAGTTGGTCTTTCTGCAAAGAATTTTGTTCGTTTTTTTGAGTGAAAACCTTGCCATATTTGGTAAATAACTAAGCATCTCTGACATCGACATTGGGAATATTTGCACGTTGCGATGAAGAAAAAAAGAGCCAAGTCACCGACTGTTGCAATTACAGACAACGTAAACATATTGACATGAAACACACGCAGTTCCAATCGTGCATATCTAATGAAATATTTGCCGTGGACACATACAATATGTAAAAATATTGACAAGAAATTACGAGATTTTGTCCCTAGTGTGATTGTGATTTGTGGCTTTACAGGCCTGAACACAATACTCTAAATACATTTTTTTTATTTTTTTCATTAGCTATTTAAAACGGGTGAATATTCTGAGAGAAATATTACTTTTTGCATGGATCAACTTCCACAAATTTCGCTTGACATGACCAGGTATTCTCGTTTTTTACAGTTCGAAAAGCGGCCAAAAGAGGCGAGAAAAAACACAAAACAAAAAAACAGGTTAGATTTCATTCACCCTCGATATGTTTCTCGGCGTGAAAATGTGTTGACTCTTAATTTCATGGCGTGAAAGTTTACACCGGTTAAATAATCACAGCATGGAAGTCTTCACTGATCTTTCACAACATGATTAGTTTCATACCAAGAGTGAAAAATTATCACATGGAGTGAACGGGCGTAGAATTTGAAATTCACGCCGTGAAAACTCTAATTCACGCACCGTGACCGTAGAAAAAAATCACAGTTTTTAGTGAAATCCATAAGCCCCTTTTTCGCATGAAGGGTCACATATGAAAAATAAGAAGGTTTGTAACAAAACAATGTTACTGCCATCCTTGCTTCTGTTCAAAGGCCAGAGTACTGAGTACACACTGTAAAATGACCTATAAAGATTTTGTAGCTTATTTTTAGCTCATTATTAGTTCACTTAGGAAAAAAACCCTTTTTGGAAAACTTGTACAGTGGAACCTCTGGAGGATACTTTGGGTTTTGGTGACAACCAGAGGTACAGATGGGGTCATAATTTCAATTTAATCTCCCAAGAATTCCTCTGACTTGAAGCAAGCTCCATCCCCCCCACCGCCCCCCCCCCCCCCCCAAAAAAAAAAAAAAGGAATGAATGCTGAATGTCTTTTGGTGTGCTCTATAAAATCCTTGGTCAAATCAAATTACCTGGAAAAAAAGTACTAGCTAAACTTTTCTTAGAAACTTAATACCAAAACTCTCAAAATGTCCTTTGAACCTATAATGCAATATTTCATCTATAGATTTTTTTTCCTAGGGAAATGTACAAGAGTATTTCAATGAAGTTATCATCACTCTGGTCTAGTACTTTGCAAGTTTACAGCCTCCATTCAAGTATGTAGTAATCACTGAAAAATTACAACACAGATGTTGCTGAAGGCTGTAATCTACGAAAAAATTCAAGGGAGCCCAGTACTCTGAACCTGAGAAATCCTGGGTGCCCCGCGTATGATTCCTTTGAAAAAAGGCTAAGGTTTTGTAGATGCTCAGGAGAAAAAGTTAGGCACCAAGGGCCACCGGGTGCTGCTAAAGCACAGCCTTGTCATTCCAAGAGCAATGACACCCTCGTTACAACTAACATCAACTTGAATTGTTCAAGCTTTTAATACCAAAATGGAGGTGGCTAGCTAGGGAAAGGTACAAGCTCTTATGAGAAATTTCCTAAAGCAACCACCTGGTGACATGACATGCCGCCACAAATAGAATCGGTGATTTCACTTATAACCTGAGTAAACAGCCAGAATTTTGCAATGCCACTACAGGTTCCACATAAAATTACATCTGTTAACAAATGCAGAATTGGATTTGAGTAGTGCTTCTGATTGGTTGTCCTCTGAGGAAAATTTGTTTCAACCAATCCGAAGCACTACCCAGACCTGGGTAGTGACATGTCATCAGTATGGAATTTCTGCAGTCCTTCCTCAGATGTCATTTCTCAGGGAAAACAGTGGTGGTGTCGTGAAAAATCTTTAAAAGTACATAATTAAAAAAATTGACAACTAACAGATTTTTTTGTGTTTCAGGTGCTCTGCCCATGAGTGTAGTATGTGAAGGAAGTCCCACTCAGCCATCAATAGCTGACCTTCTGGAGTGGCTTAGTGATCTTGAAAGAATCCACAATGAGTTGTATCCAAAAAAATTTAATTAGTTCCTCCCTAAAAACTAGCTTCCAAAAGTAAAGTACTTGTAGGCAACTGGCCTCAGATGTTCAAATTCCAGTGGATTCTACCCACTGGGTAACATAATTGGTTTCTCTAAGTAATTATCTCCTGGATGGTGCTTTATACAGTGGGAAGCACTATCCAGCATTTGAACAACTGGGGCCAGGTACTACTAGCCAGTTGTTGTCCAAAAGTGGATAGCACTATCCACCAAATATAAAATCACTATCCACTGAATAACGCTATTAGTTTTCCTAATTTGTGTTTTACTTATCCACTAGACAGGGATTTATCTTGCCTAGTTGTTCAAAGGGTGGATAAGATTATCCACTGGATAAATCTCTATCCAATGGATAGCGCATGGCAATTGGTTTTCCCGCGATACATGTACACTAATCCACTGGATAGTGATTTATCTGGTCTCGGCCAGGTTGCTCAAAGCTGGGTTAAGATAACCTTAGGTCAGTGCAAAATTTGAATTCTATAATAGAGGTTTAAGTTCATTTTCCATAATTTGGTGATTGGACGCTCTAAAAAGGATACCGAAAATTATCAGAGAAAATGCTTTTGAACAAAACAATAAGAAACCTGAGTTAAAATTTATCCCTGGGTTAGGGCTAATCGGCCCTCAAACAACTGTGCCCTGTAGGGTAGTGCTATCCTGGCCTGTTCTCAAACTCATCATGAAAATGTACTGTGAAGTTTTATTTGGGTATGGATAAACCATCAAATGTTTTGAAGGCTTGTATTGAGTTTTGTCTGTTTACAAGAATTGGTGTTGAACATTTGAGTGTCAAAACAGCTGACATTCAGTCATTTGTAAGTTCATTTCAAAAACCTTTATAGCTGCTCCTTGTGCTTCGAATCCACTTCTCTGTGACTGGATATCAGATGAAAGACTCCCTCTCATGTTTGCTATATAACAATTATTCATTTTAATACAAACCTTAGGAATGCTGAAAATGCCTTTCCTTTTTTTTAAGTTCCAGGCAGTTGAAGAACACGCGTTGTCATTAGATGCAGGGGGTCAATATGATGTTTCTAGTGTTAAATAGCCTAAAATCAGCATTTCACCATATATATCGCTATCTAGTGGAAAAGCATTATGAAAACCAATTGCGATATCTAGTGGATAAAGATTTATCCAGTGTACAACGTATAGTGCTCTCCGTGCTCTCCACCTTTTGAACAACTGGGGCCACTAGACTATTAATTTGTTTTTGTCAATTACAAGACTCTTCTGGGCTCGAAAAAGACTTTAATTCCAGCTTGTCCTTTGGGCAAGCAGCTGTGACATTTTACTTCCCCGAGGCAACTTCTTGCTTGTCTTAGTTAATGATTTTGTAAGAGGATGACTTGCCTGAACCCTTGCTTATTGGGTAAGTAAGCTTTAAACGTTTCTTGCCCAGCAAGAAAATCTACTTTTCTGGACTGCGGAGTGGGACTTATTTTGAGCCCTGCTTTTTATGGATTCTGCAATTGGATGGGATTTAAGATCAATTGTGCAAAATGGAATCAAATTCACTGTCATAAGAAGTAATGGGACTTTTTTCGAGCCCTGCTTCTTATGGATTCTGCAATGGAGTGGGATTTAAGATCAAATGTCATGATAATGTGCAAAATGAAACCATCACATAAGAAGCCTGTTGAAACAACCTTTGAGCAAGGTCCTTGACATACTTATCCAGATATGAAGAGAAGACTGAAATACTGAGCAAGATAACATACACAACAACAATGGTTGATGTACACAAGGCTGTCGGAGACTGGAACTCCACACAGGGCAGGCATGCTCATAAAATAAGAGGTAAGGGAAATACAGGATGTCTGGCTATAACCAGATGTGGGAATTGGTTAATGTGTAACGATTTGATTTAGCAGCTTTTGCTCAGCTACTCCCACCTAACCAACTGGCAAGCTTTCCTACCCTAAGCAGCTGCATTACCAGCAGTTAAGGCTCCTTTCACTAGATTTTTCATAATAATTTTATAATTGATTCACAATAACAAAGTCTTCTTTAAAATGTCAGGCAACTTTCAGATGGCCCATTTAAGGTTCTTGGTTAGTCAGGACCAGCCAAATAAAAGCGAGTGCAAGAAAATTGAAGAGGCAAGGACTGGGGATTCCACCCTCTCTTCCTTCCCATCTTTTTTTTATCCATGTTCGCTTTTCTTTTTGCTTGTCCCGACTGAAAGAATGGAACAAGCAAGTTTATGTCATTCCTTTCTATTCTTAGTCAAAGAAATCTTTAAATCGCCTCAGGTAAGGGAATCTAAGACAGCCTTGAATTCTGGATTCAACACCATGGATTCCAGATTCCATGCACTGGATTCTCTGTCAGTGGAACTTGGATTGCGGATTCCTTGAGCTGTATCCTGGATTCCAACTTCCAGGATTCCAGATTTTACAAGATTCTATGAGCAAAAAATTTCCCAGAATTCCCTTACATGGGGCGACTTTAAATAATTTTTAGGTCGTAGTAAATTTACTTTTGGGTATAGTGTAATTTCGACAGTGCATATTTTTCTTTTTTTGACTGCTTAGATATCATGGAACAAGTGGCGGTATTTCTGGCAAGTAGGACTTAAACAAGCTGGGTTTGGGCAGCGGCTGCTACTGTAGACTGTCAACCCTGTCATGAGCCTTGCAAGTCAGTCTTTTGTCATGAACATATACTTTTGAACCTCCATCGATATAGTTTTGAACAATCAATGGAGGATAGAGCGCACACTTGCTTTACAATCTCAGTTGTGTTCTCGGTTGTGGTTAGGCCAGTGGTGTGACAAGCGGTGGTATCAACAAATGCTACATCAACTAACAACAGAGGATTCACTGTCGATGCCGACAAGGATCAGTACGATCTGGAGCTACCGTTGAAGCAGATTTTTGAGTCAAACAAAGTCTATTCCTTGCTGTTTGTTATAAAGAAGTTTGGGTGAAACGAACTTTGAAAACAAATTCTGTTTATTTACATCTTGACAGTCGTGGTCTGGGAGACTCAATACACGATAATAAATACCTGTACAAGTACATCAGTGCCAAAAGAAAAGCGCTGGGTATAATAATTTTATACATTTGTTTAGTATCCAATGTTTACTCCACTACAACAGCAAGCGTGGAGTGATCTCAAGCCAAACTGTACATAAAAGTTAGACAAACTTCCAGGATTAAGGACTTGAGTTAACTTTGGATCCCAGGTGTTACACAAAGCCAAAGCATGTCTTTTCTCACTTTTTCGCAATGCAGTCTCAATAAAGTTCTTTGATTTTGCTGATTGATCGCTTCCAGCTTCGTGTCCATCTTTCTTCATTCTGGATTTGTGCATTCATTGCTTCTCGAATGGCCTTCAATCTAGCCTCGAACTTTTCTTTGTAATCCTAAAAGATTTGACAGATGTTTATAATCAATTACAAGATAATCGTGGGCAAGTTAAAGAGAACTGATTGATAAGAAATGATTGTACATTTCAGGGCCCATAGAGCGGCTCTAATGACGATTAGCTGTAACTCAGGATTAGAATTTTTTAGGATGAGCAAAGAAGAAGAAGAAGAAGAAGAAGAAATTACGAAAAAAATTTATAAAATGAGTACTACTATCCCTTACATCATAAGCCTTGTTCCGTGAATGGATCACTGCCAAATGACCTTGTGTTGTCTTGACGGTTTTGACGGTGGGGGTTCGTGATGAAAGTTAAGGAAAATACGTTGCTGGATCTTAATTAACGCGTCGATGGGTAGTCGCCATTTTAAAAGGTACCTTTCTTTCCTTTCCTGTGTTTTTGGACAAAGATCGAGGCCATAACTGTGGAACTTTCCAACACTGATAATTCAATACCATCCCTGTTCTAGTTTTGAACAAAACAAGCAATAATTGTGGGACTTTAAAATACGTATTGGCATTAACAATGCCATAATTCAAGTTTTTCATAAAATATTGGTCGAAAGACCCGAAAACTAGAAGAAGTGCTTCTAAATAACAACTTGTTTAGATGTTCGGTCTCTTCAGCTGGGGAGAAGCAAACTGTGAACTACACAAAAGGATATTAATCTTCTTGTCAACAGACTCTTCCAGGACAAGTTCGTTAGTTGGTAAGCCCTCCCAAACAGTACCTCCAGACGGGAATGGTGCCAGTTTATCTAAAAATGAGATAGGGACAGAAGATTACAGAAAAACAACAACAGTCAATGGGCTAATTCTGTATAAATTTACGACTTCTCAGGTTTCTTATTTCTTGGGTCAATTTCTGATTCTTACCTTTGTCGTCCTCACTACCGGTCATTTTCTCTCTCAACAGTCTCTTGGTACTCTTTGGTTTGGGTTCAACCTCTGTGAAATCAAACGGTTAAAATGTTAAGCCTACCCCAGGGGTGAACTAGTCACTCCTATTTGAATGTTTCATGAAGTGACCTACATCGCCGGACGCGCGTGAATAAGCTCCAGTTGTCTTCCGCTTTAATTCTAGTTGCATTTGGAACCCCATGACTACCGGATTTAACATGAAAACATTGATTTACGTCATCGGTATGGAATTTCTGTCGCTGAGTCGCAGACGTTCCTCCTCGTGAAACGTCCCTTAGCGGCGATGAGCGAGGAGAAACGTCTGCCGTTCGCTGGCTAGAGGAGACTTACCCACACTCAATCAACAGCCTTTCGATGCTACACGCAAAATCATTTTCCTCCTCTATCTTCGCTAATCCCATATTTTTTTTCTCGAACTAAGTTAGCAACTGTAACTCTGAAAAGGCATACACTATTCTTAATTCCGTGCTGGCCGGATTTGTACTTATGACCTCCCACAACGCCACTGAGGGGTTCCTTCACTCGATGAACCCATTGTGAGGTTGACAATTTCCCTGCCGTTTGAGATACAACTGTCCTAAACAGATAACACTGAAGTGAAATCACTTACTTCCGACTTCAACATCATCCAAGGAAAGGACTGCGTCAAACTGAAGCAACATAGTCTCACATGTCTGAGCCAGCTTCTCGATAAACGAATTTGCAACCTGAGCTTCTAGTTTCTAAAAGGCAAAGTCAACAATAATAACGCGTCAAATTCGAGTTTCGTAGAACAGGCGCCTGAGAGTAAGGCTGAAAACTCTTTAAAGAGAAAAATAATCAAGCAACAGTCTTAAATCATGAAGTACAGTAAGACATGTTGCTGAAAGCAGACCATTAATTTACGCGCGCATTCATATCGAAGTTAAAGTAAACAATTAAAGTGCCGCCATTTTGGTGTAGCTGGCCAATCCTAGGGGAGTAAAATATTGCTTTTTTGTAAACGCGCCACAAAGCTCTCACTGGCGAGTTGTTCAAGTGGCTAACGAAACACAAACAATCTCCTTAGCCCTAGCAGGTAAGTTTATAATTCATATCCGAGAAGAATATAAATCTTGATGTACGGTATACTGTCTCAGACTTCATTTATTTGATCATCTAACTGTTGTCCACATGATGATAATACCGAAAAATTAATTAACAATTGTTGAATGAGGCTGAGTAGGATGTGAAGAATTACGCAGATCAAGGAGGGTGTTATCCTCCGAGGCTGAAGGCATCACCTCCTCGTACACTTTCAAACTTTTAGCCTATTTATCGGCACTGTTTCAGGATATAAACAGATGTTTTATCTTGCAGATACTCCTCAAAAAGTATACAGTGGAACCCCGCCTTACGACCACCCCGTTAATGCGACCACTTTTTTGTGGCCCGAACAAAAGCCCACTCATTTTCTTATCTGAAAATCCCGTTAATCCGACCACCCCGTTATTACGACCAACGACCACCTTTGGGAGTCCTGAGTCGTTATTTTCTTTATAAAATTACCCCGTTAATACGACCAGTCAAAATGCTTGGTGGGGCTGCTGAATGAAAACAGACACAATCTGACAAACAATAACCCATTACTAATATTTTATTTTGTATTTTATTATATTTTTTATATTGTGTTAGTGGTAAGCATGACATCCGGTAAATTGCTGTGTGCAGTAAAAAGGATGCATGAATAAATAATACAAAAGATCTGAAAGACTTCACTTTGCAGCATTTCGAGGCTCTCTAAGTTATTTTGCCTTCTTGTTTCTACTGCCTTCCACTGTGGCTTTTCTCTTCAAGTCCATTTCCTTATCTTTTCTCCCAGAACTTTAAACTTTGTAATAATTGTGAAAGTGTTGTAAGCTACAATATAGAAAACGGCTCTTTGAGACAAATATAAATCAACCTTTTTGCAGTTAATTAACAACCTTACAACCGCAATTCAATGCAACTGAACAATGTAACAGTAAACGAAACCGAGTAATGAGAAAAAACACTGACTTGTTTCAGTTCCTTGTTATGAAAGGAAAGGGTTTGTGATGTAGTACAATGTAGTTTAAAAACATTTTGCATCATAATTTGACCCTACCCCGTTAATACGACCACCCCGTTAATACGACCAAATTTCCATGGCCCGAAGGTGGTCGTATTAACGGGGTTCCACTGTATAACATCCATCGAACAACGTGTTTTCACAATTCGTGCATTTTTCCCCTAATTTAAGTCAGAAAATTAACTGAGCTATTTTGTCTACGGATAGCCGTAAATGCAATTTTTTTTTTAGTTCACTATTGCCCAAGCAGCCTCGTTTCCAATCAAATGTACCATCGATCAACCTCGTTTCTAATCAAAATACACCATCGAGTCGATGGTATATTGCTTGCCCAGTTTTCCAAATATGGTGAGCGCCAGTTGGTTATGAAGAATTAGCTGGGGAATTGGAGCCAGTCAAACACGGCCAAATATTTTGAATGAATGATAAGGTCTATTATTATTACTTTGTCGGGCATTTTGGGGTATCTTGCGGGTTAAAATGGAGAATTTGGCGGGTAACAATGTATTTTAGACCGCTGAGGTTGACCAAAGACTCAAAGAGAGGATATGGACAGTCATACGATGTAAGCAGCCAATCAAAATCTAGAAACCAGTGCAAAGTTCGCGCCGTTTTCTTGCATCATTTGTGTAAAAAAAAAAAAAAGCTCAAATCACGGCTGAAAACAAAGAGAACAACAATTGAAACAATTTGTAAATTCACCATCTCCTTAGCCAGAGGAAGAAGATCTACAGAAGTTAGAGAAGCTTCTGATGTACATAACCCTGTTGTAGCTCCATGGCAGGCGGCGAAGTGCATGTAAGTTTTGCGGCTTCAAGCCGAAAGCATTCAGATCAACCCACTAAGCCAAACTGTTATAAGTTTAACACCTGAACATTTAATTTCAACGTTTACAAATAACCTTTCTTGTCATTATAATTGTTGAACTCTCAAATGGCACAATTTTGTAATTTCTAGCCAGTTTCACATGAAAGTGTATTTTTCATTGAGAGAAAATAAAAGCCATTTAACTTGTAAACGCCAGACTGGCTTGCCATTTTTCTCAATGCCCTCCAAAGTAATAATGGTAGTAATAGAGTTTATGCTCTATAATATTGGTCTACAGCACCTTGTCTACAGTGCATGTCAAACTGGTTTCAAACGAAATAGCCAAGCCTGCGAAAACAGCCACCTCTTATCGCTCCTCGTCGCTGAGGACCCCATATAAGCGACCGTATTTGCAGGATAGAATTACCCTGATTAAGCCCAGGTTCATAAAGATTTAGTTGCTGTACGAAGCCATATTAAAACAAGCTATTCTGGTAACGCACCGCTAACGCTTCTGCATGTTGTTTAGCTCCATCCAGGGCCTCTTGTCTCCGTCTTTCTTCACTGGCGCAAAGTGTGTCCATCTCTGTTCGGTTGTGAGGATGGCCCAGAGACGGGCGCAGCTGAGATTGATGATGATTCTAAAAATAAGAGAAAAGGAAAGAAAATGTTACAAAGCCTTGTCACTTGATTCGCTAATTCGAAAGGCGGCATTTATCCTGAGAAATAGACAACTGGATGGCCTTTATTCATAAGCTAGGTAACCCTGATGCAGCATAGCATACTGCATGGGACTCAAACTGCATTTACTCCTTATGACATGCACATACTTGGTCTGTCACAAAACTTGGTTTTAAAAACTACTTCAATTAATGTGGAAAATAGATCGTAAATTACTTTTTAAAGACTGCGATAAAATAGTGTTAGGTTTTTTTGTTGTTGTTTGGTTCCATATTCCTTGGCCAATCCCAACTCTTGGAGGTGCTGAGCCATTGAACAAACTGGCAGTTAGTTATTATCGAGCCTAAAAACACTAGGTTCTGCCTGGTGTGTAAGTGTGTATAACAATTATTTTAATACTCGACACTAATGGTTTTAAATACCTTTCTTTTCTCTAATTCTTGTACTCTGAGCTGATAGTCATTTTCCAGTGTTTTTCTGTCTTTCTCTAATTCAGCCAGTTGGTCTGTGATTATGATCTGAACAACCAGCGGTGGAAGGTGAACTAACATCACAGAAAATTTCTGTAACTGCGAGCGAAGTTCTGCAAACAAACGAGGCATTCAATGAATTAGACAAAATATAATAACGTACCTCGTGCCGTGCACAGATAAAGAAATATTCAAATTTTGATGAGGGAAAAAGAGTATCTGCTTTAGAGAAGAGAAAGTCCACATGCAAATTTCGAGTTTTCAAAATATTTTAAAACTCCCTAAACTTTCATGAAGATTGCGAAAACCGTCGGAAACCGGTTATAAAAATTACAGATTGTAATTGTCTTTATGGACCATGCATAAAAGGAGGTTTGCAAAACCAGTGATTTTGTTACCTCTGCGTCCTGCGTCCCTGACGTATAAAAATCCCTAAACACGCAAAATATTTCATCTCATGCGTCCCGTAGTACGCAAAGATCGATCGATCGATCGATCTGAATATGTGTCTTTGTAGAAATATCCCGTTCGTGTAATTTCTGTGGCAGTTATTATGGTTATTGTTGAACGACGCATATTTCTTTTAGCCTTTGTTGTGCTTTAAAATAGAAGGAATATATTTTAATTTCAGTGTACTGTAACACAGAGTGTTGCAGTCTGTCTTCAGATTAACTGTCTGGTGACATAATGGCCCAAGCATTTTCAATTTCGCACTTGTTTTTGTTGTTGTTGTTGTTTTTCATTTAACTAGGACTCATTGGTTCTTGACTGGGACTCGTGAGTTTTCACAAGATGAGTCCCAGGAATCACCATAACTATTTGTAACAAAATCACTGTTGCAATGTATAGTTGTGAATAAATACTTTATATTTACGGACCAAACTAAAGTTTCTTTATATTTCTGGTAGTCATCAGATCTCCTTGATAGAAATTAAGAACTTAGTTAAGAACCTACTTAGCCTTAATTGCCAATACCTACCCTTAAATAAAAGAACCTTTTTTTGCCAGACCTCAAAAAATGTAGGTTCTTATACGCGGATGTTAACTGTAATACAAGGACTATTGAACGCCAAGAAAAATCTTATGGTAATCTGAGAATCAGGCTTAAAGCTTTAGATATCGAAAAGGTCAACGAATACCCTGTTTACTTACCTTGAATGCAGGAGTTATGATACTCCTCGGACTGAGTCTTATATGACGTCAATCGCTGAACTAAGGCCTCTGCACACAGGTCAAAATTATCATGGATAGCCTGGGGGCGAGTAGGAGTCCGCTGACCTTTTTGGCGATAATACATCTGTTGAAATAAAAACAGATAAGAAATGTGCAGCTGAAGCCTGAGAAAACAGCCGACATTTCGCGAAGCCACGAAAGATTTTCCCGCGAAATGACGTCTGAGAAACGAGCACAGAAATTCCATACTAATGACGTGTCATTACCTAGATCAGGGTAGTGCTTCTGACTGGTTGAAACAGATTTCCCACGCGGCACGACCAATCAGAAGCACTACCCAGTTCTGGGTGGTGACACGTCATCAGTATGGAATTTTTGCGTTCGTTTCTCAGACGTCATTTCGCGGGGAAACCGTTCGTGGCGTCGCGAAATGTCGGCTGTTTTCTCAGGTTAGTGTAGGTGACGAAAGCCTTAGTCGCAGGTAAGTGTCTGGATGTTTGCCGACATGATTCCTTTATTTAAACGGAGAACACAAAATCCCTAAACTCAAAAACCACCAAAAAAATCCTTTCTCTTGGATTTTCTCGACGCATTCTTGTTTCTTCCAGGCTTAAAACTTACAGTCTATAGGTACCGAGTCTTTTCAGGATCTCTTGAGTTTCGGACCGAGCTGTTTCAATACGTCGTCTTAGCATCATCATGTTAAGATGCGTAAATCAAAAGAATTACCTCAGATGTGGCAAGTAATCCCTCTAAGCCTTCTCTTAATATGTTCCTGATTCGAGCCATGAAGTGCCTTGTACAAAAAATGCAACACTGTTAAAACACTTCCGAAAAAACAACACTGTTATAACACTTAAGAATTATTCACCGCTTCACTCAACCATAACAGATCCCTTGTGTGTTAATAACTCTTATTCATACAATTTTTTTAGTACCCTCAGCTACTTGTCAGGCAGTGTCGCTAAACATGAAAATAACATTAAGTAAATAAAAGAAGCTTTCAAAATCAAGAAATAGGGAAAATAACGTATTACACACAAAAAACGCTGCAATGCTTTCAAACTTATAACCTGATGTAAACCTTGCTGGGGTCTGTTATTGCGCATCGAGTTTTCAGATCAAGAAATATCTACCATGATGAACAGACCTCATTCTAAGTAGATTCTCAAATTGATCGTTGATTCAAGGGAGAAAGAGCAACAAAAGCAACAGATAAAAAAGCCCCAGTGGACCTTCAATAGCCACATTGTTTTAAGCATGCATATGGAAACAGAGATTTTTGGTTCTTACCTGTCTTCCTCCATCTTCTCGCCAAACACCAGGTATTTCTTGTCGTATCTGGGTCCCATAGTATCCCGTCTGGATGCACTTGACTTGCGATTTCTGAAAAAGAATTGGATAAATACAACTAGAAAAACTTATCTCCTAAACCCTTGCAAGCAATTGACCTGATGAAGGAAATCGGCACACACCGTAATATTCTAAGCATGGTCGGCTACTGGATGAAGACAGACCCTATTATGTTAATAATGGAATATGTACCATACAGACGGGGATCTTCCTCAGTGTCGGCCTTTGAAGCAATATAATTAATCATATCACTCATATGATATAAAAGGAAAATACAGAATGATGTTTAATAACTCAACACTTTTTATTTATAACAAACATCTCAGTCTTACCCAGCGCTTCTCTGTCTTCCTCCCTGTTTGTCCTGGTCCTTTAGCGTTCCCTGAAAGAAACAGGCAGTTTCATTGTACGGCCTTAATGCTCAAAGCAAACATTTTGCTACGAACTGCTTCAAAATCAGGACCCAGTTGTTCAAAAGGTGGATGTACCGATAGCGCTATCCACTGGATAAATCACTATCCAGTGGATAGAGTGGTTTTCGTTTGAGTGTCGTAAAACCAAAACCAAAGTAATTACTCTGGCCAATCACATAGGACACAGACAATACATTGAACCAATCAAAACTCGAAGTAATTACATGTGGCTGACGCAAAGCGCGGGAAAATGCATGCGAGCGCGTTACAATTGGCTTTGGTTTTACTTCTGATTGGATGAAAAGGTGGCGCGAATCTTTTAAGCCAATCGCATCGTGTAGAAAGTGCAAAACCAATTACTTTTCGACACTCAAATGAAAACCGCTCTAAATATTAGGGAAACCAATTGCGCTATCCAGTGGTTAGAGATTTATCGGGTGGAAAGCGCTATCCACCTTTTGAACAACTGGGACCAGGTCAAAAGAATACGGATCCGTATCTTTCAATCTTTCTCATTCCATTCTCCACTTCAAAAACGTGAAGGAAACTGAGCCCAGTTAACTAGCGCAAAGACTCCTGGGATAGTTACTTGGGACACCCCGGTCAGCTATAGGCCAATTTTTTCCACTGTCCCCGGGAACAGTCCCAAAAGTCTTTGCGAAACTTAATCGATCTAGTTTCCTTCTTGTTTCTATAGTGACGAATAGTCCAGTTTCAAATTCGTCGCGGCCACTGAATAGAAGCACTGAAGACTTATTTATACAGGGTTAGTCTCGACCTGAAGTAAAATATTCACAAATACAGGCGAGAAGGTGCCTGAATTTGAGTTTAAAACAATAGACACAGTTGTACACAGGTCTTCTTCTGACTCGAATTTGAGAATATATTTACCTTGTGTCGAGGCTAACCCTGTACAAATGAGCGTTTCAGGTGCTTCTATTCAACGGCCGTAACGAATTCGAAACTGGACTACTGAAGAGGGGATGTCTCTTAGTGTTACGGAAACCACTGTTAACAATTGTGTTCTGGGCATTGTACAGCGCTTTTGCAGTCCTTTTTACGACGTCAAGTGGTCATGGAAGCATTCGCAACACTAACAGCCTACTAAAGGAAAGAGATCGCTATAGTTCAGAAAACAAAAGACAATTTCTTTCAACTACCTTTAATTCTGCTGGGACTGTTTTTGGTCTTCCATCGTCTTCTGCGGCCTTGGCTACTCTCGACAGAGATGCTAGGAAAGTTCGAAAAATAATAATGATAATAAACAGAGTATCTTCGTAAGTGTATCATTAATAGACACGGTCAAAAAAATGGGTTACTTAATTGCATCTACGAACCAAACATCAACGTCCGTTTTAATCACAAAATCTATGTTGTTGATGCTATCTAAATAACAAACAAACAACAACAAAACGCGAAAATGCGATTTTCTTAATCACTATTTTTGTTCAATCAAATCTTGCAATTGGTGAGCAGAAGAAATGAAATCTCGATTTCCAAAGGAGCTTCGCTTCCTCCTTCCAGTCGAAAAAGGACGTGGGTTACCCTCTTCTACCAAGTTTAAAGTAAATATAGAGGAGACGTCGTTCTGTCACGTTGCCATGTTAGCAAAATTTCTGGATCTGGAGGATCGAGAAATTTTGCATCCATGGTAACATGAAGTCACACTTTCACTCCATTTAAGCCTCCTTTAGACTATCAACTGGCCGTGCTGTATTTTCAAGACACGTCATATCGCACAAAGAAAAAATAAATGTCTAACTTACGAGAGCTCTTGGGTTTGTCGCCTTCTTCACTTTGTGGGTCTAAGGCATCTCCTACCTCGCTGCTTTCGATTAAAACTTTCTGTGACAGTCGCTTTTTACTTTTCTTTGATCTAAAAACGATTTAGAGAAGAGCAATATATTAAGCGAAGCATATACAAAAGAAAACGTCTTCGCACAATGCAGAAAAAAGAAGAAGAGCACAAAACAGCATGGAAAATAAAGAGAACTGAACAAGAAGACATTCGGAGGTGGAACAGTAGCAAGAGGAGCCCAATAACGAAGGAAAAAAACCATCACATAAAGACTTCTCATCCAGTCATTCTAAGAAACTTTTAAGATGTTATTATAAAGTATAAGGAAGGCGAAATTGTTAAGTTTCGCAGACATGCAAGATTTAACCTTTGGTTTACAATAGCAGTCTTAAAACGGGCGTCTGGGGTTGAAGCCAGGGAAAGGTAAGAGCAGTTGCTAATTGTTTCAGCATTTATTTTGAAAAGTAGAAAGGGTTTTTCCACAGCTAGCCTAAGAAAACAGCCGACATTTCACGACACCACCACTGGTTTTCCCACGAAATCACGTCTGAAAAACGACTGTACGTAGAAATTCCATACTGATGATGCGTCACTATCCAGATCTGTGTAGTGCTTCTGATTGGTTGTGCCGAGAAAGAAATTTTCTTCAACCAATCGGAAGCACTACCTAGACCTGGGTGGTGACACGTCATCAGTGTGGAATTTCTGCCCTCGTTTCTCAGACGTCACTTAGCGGGGAAACCATTGGTGGCGTCGCGAAATGCCGGCTGTTTTCTCAGGCTATTCCCCAGCGTGAACGCCATGCTGCCTGTGTAATTGTCAAGTTTCGCAGACATGCAAGATTTAACCTTTGGTTTGAAAAAACAGGCGTCTGGGCTTGAAGGCACGGAAAGGTAAGGGCATTTACTAATGGTTACACAAGTTATTCTTAACCCTTCACGTCCCAAGAGTGGCCGCAACATCAATCTTCTTCTAACAATATTAATACATGAACAAGAGAAATAACATGAGAATCAATTAATTGACCACCAACGGAAAAAAGCATTGATTTGTTAACAAATTCTCTCAACTGATTTCTTAAGGAAAAGTATAGAAGTCAGTCTAAAGAATTTGTATGTGGATATTGGGGCTTAAGGTAAAGGGTTACAACGAGAAAGGGATCCACCATCCAGGCAAACATCAAAGAAACAAGAAAAAAAAAATGAATGAAGTTAGTAGTAAGAGACCTTGAAGAAGAAGAAGAATTAAATAGAAAACGTACTTTGGAGAAGTTTTTCGTTCAGTCGGTGGCGTTGCAGGAGGATATTGAAGAAACTGATGGAAGGTCTCAGGAGTAGGAAAATAACACGTCCAGGGCAGATTTGAGTCCGGGTTTTGGACCTTAGCCAGTTTTAGACTTGGGGTATGAGTCCCAGGGCTTAGCTGCCCAGAAGAATCACTGGAATAGGGATCTTCATCTTCGTCTTCTTCCATAATTGTACTGACAGAGGATATGTCCAGTCAGGCGAGAGAGAGATAGAAAAACACGAGTTGATAGTACAAGAAATGAAGCTTTCAACAGAAAGGAGTTGGAGCAGTGCAATAAAAGGGTGTCGCTATTCAGGTGACACGAAGAAGAGAATTTACTCAGAAGAGGAAATTGAAGAGCGAGCGATGACGAAAAAAATATATCAACGACAATGAGCGTTAACCCTAGTAAAGGGAATCAACCAGGAAACCACACGAACCTCCGCGGAAATCCAATCCACGACCTCTAGCGACCGAGCTTAAAGGCCAGACGGGGGCAAGTAGTGTAAAGGGGATTGAGGTGGTAAATCATGGGCAAGAGAGAGTGAGGCCTGGTACATGAACATCATGATAAATATTGTGCTGTGTAGCAGTGTGACAGAGAAATTGAAAAAGAAAATTAATTCACAGATAATATCCTCTTTTCCATCATTTAACGCCTTTCAGTGCTACGCAGCACAGCATTTGCAGGTAGTTATAGCTGTAAGGCGCATTTGATCATATTCAGATTTTAATTTGCGATGGGCTTAAAACAGGAAGAAAGACAGAGTAGAACGTCTTGTCGATTCTTGTGAAGTGAGGTATATTTTTGCCCAACAGTAAGACGAAACAAAAGTATAAGAAGACCATAATGACGAGAAAATGTAACAAAATGGCGCCACTGTTTAGTAGGGAACAGAAGGGTTTAAAACTTAAAGAGAGGCTGCAGCATGTTACGTGTAAACTGAAGGGATTAAACTTTATGTTAATTGCACTGAGAATTTGTTTTTGCCCTTTTAATAGAGGAAAAATAGCGGGATTTTCCACTGTTGAGAATCAGATCACAGATTCACAGTCAAAGAAAGAGATCATATCAATAACCTGTGGTTACTACAAACGTAACCTCGAAGACATTGGGACAAGAGCAAAGATAAGAGCTCTAAAAGATGAATTAAGGCTCTGATCCCATTTCAAGTGCAAAGTGGCAAAACAAAAGATCGTTACGTAACAGGTGAAAGATAGGAATCTGGCTATCATAGAAATAAAGGGGCTAACAGAGAAGAGTTTGATTGATACGACAACGGCAAATTCAACATCATTGCCTGGCTATAAAGAAGAAAAAATCATTTCAACCCCATTAAAAATCTAATTCAAATGGGTTCGTGATAAATAAGCAAAGATATCAGTGCGGTATGCGACACTTGACTGAAATGAACAATTCGAAACAAGACGGCAGAAATTCTTTTCGTTACGTTAAATATATATATGCACACTTGTTTAAAAAAAAAATGTTGATCCCTCGCTCTGGCAAAGATATATTACATTAAAAGTTTCCTAATTCTGAGCGACTGAGTTTCAATTTTCGAATATTTCATCCGAATCGCTCTGAGTGAGGAAGCTTTTAATTTAATACGAACATCGTTATTTCATCCTAAACAGGTTTTATAACTCACTTGAGAGCTCCTTTCGGTGCTTTATCCTCCTTTTTCCCCTCGTCTTTTTTCTCTTCATTCTTCTTGAGTCCAGCGTGTAGTATAGCTAAACTGGGTGTGGCCGGATTCAGAAGACAGTTCAAGTACAGCGATCGCTCATGGAATGTCTGCAGTATCGGAATCAGGCTGCTCTGAACCTGGCGGGCTGTTACTTGCTAAAGAAAAGAAGCATAACGCTAGCTAAAGGGCCTGCATGTGTCTCGGCTATCTAGTTCCTTTGTTAATATCGCAAATTACAACAGCAAAAATAAACTTTGAAAAACTGCTTAAGTCTAACAAGTTTTCAAAAACCCACAAATTCAATCCGTTACAATCTTCTTCAAGTCTGTCCATACTTGCCTGCTTTTGTATTTGCTGTGTTATTAATACCTTCTTTTAATGTTTTGGCGCGATTATTTTCATGTTTCACTCAATTTAGTGGCAGTTCCTAAAGGTGATGTAACACAGAACGATTCGCAACCACGATTTGTAGCACAACACAGGGTTGCAATATTGGAACAATGTTGCAACCATTCGAAACAACGTCGCAGCAATGATGCAACGCTGTGTTGCGCTAAAATCGTCTCCTGTAACATCACCTTAAGGTCCGAATTTTGATAAATTTCGTGACACAGCTCCTTTAAGTTTCCTTGGCATAATATTGATGTAGTAGATCACACAAGCTATAGCAAGATATAATGAACATTGAACGTTGCTACATTTCAGTACATGACATTGACGATATTTATTGTGATGTCCCTGCTTGTTTGTACGACCTTTTCAAATAAGCTGTTACAAAATTTAGTTTTGATTCAGTTTGTAGATTCGCAACTACGTAGTTTTGTTGAAAAGATACATGTTGTAGAAAACTCACAAAGAAACTCGGCACGCATACAGAAGAACTAGTGAACAAAATATACCAGTAAAAATTCTGAAACCTAGTGTTCATAACCATTCGATCTTAATTCTCCAGTTCTGGATTGCTTAGCTGGACGCACAAAACATATACTTTTTCGCACATAACAAGGGAATATTCAATATGTTTCTCTGACCTCCTTATCTAGGTTTGGTTTTTCCACTGCATCAATGTGGCGCTCAAAGGTAGACAGGTAGAGAGCGAGCTTTTTAGCTTGAGAATTACTGAATGCGACCTAAAAAACAAAAAACAAAACAAAACAACCTCACACTATATCCCTGCTGCAAAACTGAGAAGATGAACTGGGTCAAACGACAGACAGTTAAACCTGTATTAAGCGAACTGGTAAATTAGGAAGTCACCCAAAAAACACCCTCCAACTACTGTGAAACTAACCTGTATTCATGAGTCACTTCTGTGAAGTGTTTGCGGTCACCTTTTTCAGAGGTGCCAACGAGTTATTTTTATTTTCTTTACCTCCATTTAACGACCACTTTGTCAAGATGGGGCAAAGGATGTACTGTACATGGTTTTAGTGATCTTTAGTGTTCTTTTCTTTTGGCACAAGGAGAGGTAGTAATATCTTGAGGTCATTCTTGTGATGGATATTTCACTTTGTCCATATCCTAGTTTTCTTGATTAACTCTTAAGTTTTTTTCAAACCTGTATTAATCGCTCAGTTGGTCATTTCCTAAGAGTTGTCGTTTAACTTTAATAAATTTTCAGTTATAAAAATACAAGAAATAATTGTATTTCAGAAAATAAGGAAAACCTCTTTGGCAATCCCTTACTTGGAGGTCACCACAAGTAAATAAGACTATTTTACAAATGTATAATTAATTAGCAGAAGTAATAAAAAAAAAAATCAAATAGGTTAGTGTGTCTTAAAGTGTACGGTGAGGTGCCAATATAATACAAATAATACAGGTTTAACGGAGGTTTAACACAGATTTTTATGTTTAATACAGGTTTGACTGTGTTCACTTTTTTTGTTAGTGGAGCTCACCTCGCTCTTGACTTTAACTTGCGTATTTGTCAGCCACCGCGTCACCTTTTCCATGAAAGTTAAGTCGAACAAATGGTTTTTAAATCTGAAAAACAAGAGGTTAATTGTGAACGCGCCCAAAAAATAACACTGCCCGGAAACCAGAAAAACAAAACACACACACACAAATACACCACTCTCCAGACATCATGACGGCTCCTTTTAATTGTATTTCAATCAAAAGATTTTCCACCAATTATTTTTCTAGGTTTACAAACTTCCGGGAAATAACACGAAAACTGATTTCAGTGCAAAGCTGATCTTAAAGATAAGAGGATTCCATTGTAATGCAAAGAAGTAGTAAATAATTAGTTCTAGACTGTGAAGAATATTTTACCTTTCCTACTTTCTTTAAAAACAGAGAAAATATTCCATGCGAGACGAAACGGGCGAGTGGTGATAACTATTATCACCTCGCACGCTTTGTACTGTTGTAAGACAAGAAAACGATTGCTTGAAGCCTATCATTCTGATAAAACTCGCTCCGGTTGTATGCGAAAAGAAAGACAGCACATGAGTAAGTTCAAGTTCTCATTGAGGGGCTAACTAATCTTGGACCCAAATCTCTTGTAGACAAAGTCGACGAGATCTGGGTTCGAGATTACTACGGAGATTACTATGTTACCCGGACAACTCGCAACAACGAATCTTAGCGCAACAGAGCGATGCAACATTGTTGCGACATTGTTTTGCATTATCACAACATTTTTCCAACATTGTTCAACTAAAAATCGTTGTTGCAAATACAATGACTGTAAGTATGCATCTCAGAGAACCGCTTCTCCCTGCCTTCTTATGGCTCGTTCTCCAGGATCCCTTTAGATCAAGAGAATCGAATCGCAATTCTGGTACTCAAATTAACTGCACTTATGACAGCCTACCTATCTTCCAACTTTCCAGCATAATCGGTGGCTGCCTCTAATCTCCTGGTCTCCATTCCCTCCAGTTCTGCCATGAACGATCCTTCAGAAGTGTCGATCTTGTTTGCCATACGTTCCTGTAAGAGTGTTCAGTTTATTTTTTGCCATAACATATACAAAACTAGAAGAAGTTCCAAATAGCGGTATTAACAAGCTAACAGCGAGGAAGCCCTAGCGAAACCACCAAGCTTATAACGAATAGGCTCCCTCAGTTAATTATTCCAACGAGGTATAAACAGAAGTATACATGCAAAATCAATGGCAGAGCTACAGTAAATATTATAGTATATCAAATGATTTTATTAATCATAGTTAGGCTAAAAATGGAAAGCGAAAGGGAAAAAGAATGCGAAAAAAATGAAAATGAAAAGCAGAGGTAAGAAAAAAAATTAAATCAATATTTATGAAAAGAGGAATGCTTTCAGCTTAAAATATAGCAAAAGGAAGAGATACTTATTGCATTTTGAATTTCAAAACTAAGACGGTTAAAGAGTTTAGGACCTTGGACCTTGTAGTCAGAGTAAACATTCTCTTACAAAATCGTCACAGAACAAATAAAAGAACAAACAGAAATGAAAACGTCAAATCTTAGCAAAAGTGCACTCACTAATTTCTTTCTGTACTCATCAACTTCGTCCGTCGAAAAATTGCCTCCATCAGAAAATACTCTGAAAATAGAAAGTTATCTTGTTAACTGGAACGTAATGGCAGCCTCCCATTACACATTTACATGTCTTAAATATTCAATATGAGATTTGACGGTCTTTAGCCTCCATTTCATGGAAAAAAGGGAAAGAAAAGAAAAGGAAAAATGACAGAGAGAGAAGAAAGGATAGCGATATTACTAACCAGGAAGGTCAACTCAACACACAGGTGAACACGAACATTATTGGAGAAAATTCCGTTAAAGAGGCTATGTGACGCTATTTGCTATCTTCTAAAAAAGCTAAAACGTTTTTTCGCACCATGCAATTGAATTCCAAAAA
This sequence comes from Porites lutea, assembly GCF_958299795.1. Classification (NCBI taxonomy): domain Eukaryota; kingdom Metazoa; phylum Cnidaria; class Anthozoa; order Scleractinia; family Poritidae; genus Porites; species Porites lutea. Next base: position 40,486,051 of record NC_133205.1, read on the forward strand.
TAATGATCCAGTTTTGTTATTTAACACTACATTTAGGCATTGAAACTGTTTCGTCTGATGCAACGAATGGCGAGGATGGACATGAATTGTAACTTGAAAAAGTCAGCCAAAATCAGTAAAACAAAGTAAGTGCTCCCTGCTAAGATTTGTTTGATATGTTCTTCATAACTCATTTTGTGTATGTTGGGTAAAGGCACTTAGTAATGACCTCAGCACATAATTGGCTTAAAATAGCAATATTCTCGTGACAGAGCCCCTTTAATGATCAGTGTAAATTGATAAAACATAAATGAGTAATCAATGAGCAGCATAGTTGTCTTACTTGAAAGTTTTTCTGAATCTTGCATTGGAGTTTCGAAGAGTGCTGAGCATATCATCCAGATCATGTCGAAACTTTCTGAGGGAAGTTCTGATCACATCCATGTACTAGGAACAAATACAGAACAAATGACCGTCATCCTTTTAACCTTACAGAGAGTCAAAAGATGTAAAGAAAGGCAGGGACCAACTCTAGGTGTCCGTTTTACAGAGGTATCCGTCTTATAAAGAGTCAAATGAAGGGAGTACAGAGAGGCAAGGACCAACTCTAGGTGTCCGTTTTACTGAGGTGTCAGTCTTATACAGAGTTAAATAAAGGGAGAAAAGAAAGGCAGAGACTAACTCTAGGTGTCCGTTTTAGAGAGGTATCGGTCCTTACTCGTTTTAGTTGACTCTCTTTAACACAGGCACCTGCTAAAACGGACACCTAGAGTTGGTCTCTGCCTTTCTATACTCCTTTTTGTTACCCCTCTATAAGAAGGACATTCTCAAAGACCATCTGGCGACACATAGTGCCGGCACCAAACGTTTCCGTCTTAAAGAGCGTTGACTGTATGTCAATGTTTAGCATTAAACTTATCTAGTGTTCACAAAAGAAATGAATGAATGAAGAGAGAGATAAAAAGCAAAGATTACAAAATCGTAGTTCTTACTTGCTCCACACGCCCAGAAACTTGATCTTGGATGACTAAAAGCCTGGAAATAACACAAATCAGAACGTCAATTTCATAACATTCGATCAAGAACATAGTTCAATCATATTGATTGACAGTTGACAAATGAAATACTCACTCGTGAGTCTTTGTTGCTGAAGTGAAGGTCGCCTCAAGCTCTTGAACCGACTGTTTAAAAATATCCGTCTGAAAAATAAAATGGAGAAATTAACTCTTTATTTTGTGGTTAAAATATTAAGGGAAATTTTAAAATCTGCATGGCACCTTATGAGGTAACGTATATTATGGTAATTTTATTTGTTACCATCCGGGTGATCATGCATGCATTAGGTCGACAAAATATGTTGATATTTCTGCGAATATTTTCTTAACCTATCTCTGTATTGAGCAAAAATGTTTACAGGCGATCATTTGACTTCAGTCACAAGTTAAATAAATAAATAAATAAATAAAATGATTTAATAAACAAACAACGATTTAGAGGTAGCACATCTTCTTCTACCTGAACCCTGGTCGAATTGAAATTTGGAAATGTTTGTTTTTGAGGAGAGGAGTACCCGGAGAAAAACCTCTCCGAAAAAATGAGAGAACCACCAACAAACTCGTCCCACATCCAGCGTCGACGCTGGGATTTGAACCTGGACCACACTAATGGGAGGTGAGTGCTCTTAGCCATGCGCCACCCTTGCTCCACCTATAGGACTACACAGGACCCTATGCAGGACCTTCATATAAATAGCGGTTGTGAGAGCGTTTCTTATCAGTGTTTATACTAGATTGACTAGTTCAAGTTTTGATTTACAGCTGTCATTCTTACCTCCTTATCGTGTTCTTCGACCATCTGCTGAAACCTGGCTTTGAATTCATTGAGTGACGTAGTGACACCTTTGCAGTGGCGCTCAACTCGTTCACGGTGCATCACCAACTCCGCTACAGATTACAATCAAAATGTCCTCATTAACAAGTTTAAGCTTAGCCTGTAAACATGCTCTCTAGCTGGAAATAAGACGAACAGAAGCATAGACGAAAAGTCCAGCTTGGAAACATTGCACGCTTTAGATATAATAATTTCGATCGTTAAATGAGTAATTGGCAACGTGACGCAGTGGACTAGGGGTCGTCCAAGCATGAAAATGTTCCAGTTTCGACTCTCGGCTGAACTGTTTCCTTTCCTTTGTTTGTTATTTTTTCCTTTTGTTTGACTGTTAGTTTTGTAGATCATATTTTTCTCCCTACTGGCTTGTTTTGCATTTATTTATACTGCTGGCCCCTTACAGTTTCACGCGTTTTGCGATAAACGTAATTTTAGTACGATGGAATACCGGATTCAGAAATGTCGAACTGTCCATCGTTCCTTTTTTTGAGCAGAGTATCAGACAAATTGGTACTTCAAACTAAAATTCACCATTTGTTTTTCAAACAACACTGCACAAACAAGAATTTAAGCACAGTTTGCCATGAAAAAAAAAAAAAACAAACATCTAAGGCCCAGTTCAAACGTCGAACTTTTCATGTACCGAACCTAATTCCTTCAATTAAGTACATGAAAAGTTCGACGTTTGATTTGGGCCTAATTCAATGCAACATAAACACGCACAAATCCTTGAATTTCTATCGATGCTTATTGTCCTAAACTACCCATCTCGAACCTGGAACAAGAGTAAGTGAAGCTCACTAGGGCCATTTATACGAGGAAAAATAAGACGCGTCTTACATAGGACGCGTCTTAAATAAGACGCGAACTATCCATATAAACGGCACATTTCGTCTAAGACGCGTCTTATTTTAGAACAGCCCTTAACACGTGTTCTTAGATAAGACGCGTCTTAGCTAACACGAGAAAGACTTCGTATAAATGACCTTCGTGTCTTATATAAGATGCGAACGCACAGTACGCATGCGTTCATTTTTGGCGTACCACGTTGGATTGCCGTTGCTACGGGCAACATCATGACATGAAAATGAGTCAAGAACAGAAATAAGACGCAAACCATTTATACGAGCTGTTCCCATCTTAGATAAGACATGCTCGTATAAATGGTACTGTTCGCGTCTTATTTAAGACGCATCTTATGTAAGACGCGTCTTATTTTTGCTCTAATGGCCCTACTGTCTGTCTCTTTACCTGCTCTCACGTTATGGACATCTTGTTCTGCTCTGGCGGCTCTTGGTTCATGCAAATGGAGGCGCAAATCTAATTCACTGTTTAACTCCTCGACCTATGGTGGAAAATGCAGCAACATTAAACTCCCTCTCTTTTTCTGGGTCATGTTGTTCAAAGGCGGATTAGCAGTGAAAATCCTGCGTTAGTCAGTACGATAGGTAGTAATTATGCTCTGTTTAGAGTTCACGGGTTTTGAAAGATTCAGCCCAGGTGGATGACCTTTTTACGTGCGTCCGTTAGGGAAACAAGCAGTAAGCTGCTCAAAAAACAATAGAAGAAAGAAATGCATTAAACACCCGCGTATAAGAACAAGGGGATTAAGGACATCAGTTGGCCATTAAAGCTCCATATATATAAGAACTAATTCAGTCTGATAAATTAAATATTTTCTAATATAAAAAGCAAGAGGGTAACAGAATAAGAAACTAATACAAAGACTTATACTGACGTACTATAGAGTGCTAGACCAAACTAAGTTTAAGAGCCATAAATGTTATGTAATGTTACAACTACTTAAAAACTTGATGTTGAGCTGTATTGCTTGATCTCTTTTATGAGAACGGTAGCAATTTTTCATCCACAGTCCTTAACTTTGGACAGTAATGGAAAACTAAACAGAAAATGTCGTCATGTGGTCGAAATACAGATTGAAACGAAGCCACTGTAAAAAGCCTGAAAAATATAAGTTATGAGCCCTAGCCGCCCGTCAGGCCGAAGGCTGGCGAACTGATACTTAACTTCACTTTGAACTGTATTTAGAAATTTATTCTTTACATAAACTTCATTTCAATCCATCACCGCACACAAAAACAATGGAAAAAATAATTTCAACCAAGGATAAAATTCAACCACGACAAATTCGATACCTTGGCTGACACCACACTGTTGGCTCTGTCCAAGGCCTGGATTTTCCATTCTTCAAGGTGCTCCAAAAACTGCATTCGAAGGCTGAAATATTAACACAAAAAATTACCCGGTGCTTCACCGTGTCAGATAGCACCTCGTATGCCACGTGCACCGTGTCAGAGAGTACCTGGTATGCCACGTGCACACCGTGTCAGAGAGTACCTGGTATGCCACGTGCACCGCGTCAGAGAGTACCTGGTATGCCACGTGCACAGCGTCAGAGAGTACTTGATATGCCACGTGCTACCGTAACCTTCTTTTAGTGAGCTTAATCTTTACCTATTTTTTTGCATGCACTACCCGTCTCAAAAAGACTTGCACTTGCGGACAATGCTTTGTTGAATGACACGTAATTACCAATAAAGTTTTGTTCCCGTTGCTGCACTAAACTGACTTCTCGGGAAAATCGCATCGACTGAACTGTCTAAATGGTGCAAGTCACACACCACACTCAATTCAAAGCAACTTACTGTCGTCTAAGTTCTAAGAAAAGGTCTTCTCTGAGAATAATGGATTCGATGTAGCATGGTAAAGCATCGTCCTCATCTTCCTCGTCTGAAACACAGAAGAGACACGCTTTTTCAGACAAAGATCAGTTCTCATCTGGGTCTTGTGAAAACAAAATCACACTACATACTGTGACATTGAGTAGTGTTGCGCGAACTGTTCATGAGGTACTTAATATTTTAGCTGGCTATCAGTTTTGAGTGAATATACAGAGGATTATCCCTGTAGATTCAGGGCATAAGCTGGAAAGACGTGCTACCAACGAACCAACGAAATGTTAAAGATAGGTGGGGCATTACATAGGCCAAATGGAATGTCACATCAGCTGCAACCTCTCCCGGAGACAAGTGATATAGCGTGATTCGGTGGGTGTTGGGGTTCATTTTTACGGCTTATAACAGAGTGAGCGGGTATTTTCTTAGCAGAGCTTCTTTGTTCTGTTTGTTATTGCAGCGTCCTGACGAACCACAAAAATGGCAAAATAGAAGTTGACGGCTACACCCCGCTCTATTTTAGGTTCTATCGAGGTCGTGTAATGTCTTGCAAAGCTTCGTAGTATGCACAGTTTTGCGGATTTCAATGTGTCTACTTGGTAAATTTTTGCTGATAAGGTCTCCTTCGTCCCTTGCAGTTAGTGTTCATGAGGCTATTAGGCCTGGGTTTGAAACAGTATCCTAGCAACATGCAGCGCAAGCTTAACAAAGATCTTACTCGACTCATGCAGAGTCTTCCTCAAATACGCCAAAATTGAGCAAGCGAAAAAAACTCTCAGCTTGCAGGGTGTGGTAATTCCAAAGGCGCAAATTTGTCTACAGTCAAGATTGTGGCACTGTACCTTGTGTATCCGTAAGAAAGGTCATGCAAGTTTTCATGCTTTTAATACCGTCTGGAGTCTCGGGAAGCAGACCGTGTTCCCCTGGTTCAACCAGAATGTAAAATGTGGTACCCTTTGATGTTGTCAGCACATCATCAATGGACGGAGGAGTTTTCTAACCAAAAAAAAAACATCAAAAGCAATCGATAAGTCTTCTCCAACTGAAGCAGACAACTGCCTATTTAGCATCTGTATGTCCGGGTTCCAGCCTGGCGTCGCATTGTTTTCTTAAACAAGAAACTTCAATCCACATTTTCTCACTTCTCCCAGGTCACTATATAAATGGGATCGGGCACCATACTGCTGGGGCGAAGCTGTGATGGACCGGCATCTCTCGCCTACATAGCAACTGTTTGCACTGTTCCAACTTTCGCAAACAACTTGTGTGGGAACATTTGCTATGCAGGCTACACCCGTGCGGGCCTCGGGGTAACTGAGCGGTTTTAACCTTTTTCACACTCACCATAGCTTTGCTCGCTTTTTTCTTGGACTTATCATGGTCGTGTTTTTCCTTCTTGTCCTTTTTCTTTGGTTTTGGATCTAGTGTCGACTACAAACAAACACAAAGAATAAGGTGATGTTCTACTACAAGCCACGCATAAAACCATTCTTAATCAACGGTCCCATATTTGCCAATGCAGATTGTCTAGAGAAAAAAGAAAACGTGTTATCAATGGACTCACTCTGAGCAGGGAGGAGAAATCAAAGTACAGGTTGGCGTCGCCAGTCATGACTTGACGAGAATATTACACCAGTCAGGAAGAGAAATAAAAAAATTGCAACTCTCTAACGAACAACTCCGTGGTATGCGCCCAGTTGTGTGAATTTTTGAATTTCTTTGTCCGTTTGTTTTTCTCTTTGCCCGCTCTATAACAGGGAGTTCACAGTCCCTTTGTGTATCTAAATTTATAAATCTAAATACACAAATTTGTTAACTCACTAATGATCGTCGTCGATCCACTTGAAAATACTTGCACACTTCGCCATCATACTTTGTCAGTTCCTCTTGCACTAACTCAGGATAAGAGCACGACGTCTGTATTTGTTGGCCGTGGAAATCACTGTATCTGTAGACATAAAAGCGCGTGAAATGTATACGTACTTATTATCGTCCGTACAAATAATGGCATTCCAACCATACGAGCTTCCTTTACACGGGCTGACTCAAAGTCCTAGACTTCGCTTCACCTCCATTCATAAGTGTTAAGAAATTGACGAAAGTAATTTAAGTGAATCAGCCTCCATACCAAAATGGCCTCTTTTTAGCAATTTTATGGTGCAGAGGGATAGTCCTTCTGCTACGAAAAATGCTTTTCTTTTATGCTTTAATCGTAGATATATCATTCATTTTCAATATTCTGTCAATGGATTTGTCATTTTTGAGCTAAAGAAGTCAAGCGAATGAGTTTTATCAACTCTGCTGGGCCAAAAGAAGCTCTATCTTCTCTTATTCACAGCTTGTTGAAAGAGCGCTCGTGCGTTCGAATTTGCCGCTTCGGCGGTCAAGAATAGCTAATGATGTCCACTCATTCTGCGCGATGCGTTAAACTGAAGAACTGGGAACCCTATGCAAAAACGCCAGGGAAGGGATACGTAGAGAAATCGCGAAAACAAGACAAGGGGAAATAAGATGCTCGTGACCACCTCCTCTCTCCCCAGCTTCCGCGCGTCTTTTGCATCAGTTTTCACGATCTCTGAAAGTGCAGTAGCGAAGCTTTGTTTGTCATATATATTTGTTTTCATGAGTTATGGCCACACTTACAGTTGCTTGATCTCCCCAAGGGCTGCTAACGCCTTTTGAAGGCTGTCTGCTAAAGCCTACGAGTGATAAAAGAAAAAGGAAATTTAGAAATTAAAATTAAGAAATTCAGTGGTCGATCAACTGTCAAAATGTCCCATTTTCTTAACAGCAAACAGATACTATACCTGCTCCGATGAGTCCTGTCTCATCTTGTCCATGATAATGTCCAAGTTTGCTTCTCTCACCTGCAAAATAAACGCAAAAATAATAGATGTCGAGTTTTTCATCAATCAGAAAAAGCTGACACGATTCCTTTATAAGTTTCCAAACTTAGTTTTTGACTCCTTAGTTTTTAGGACCTGATAATGAGCAGATACAGAATGAAGTCACTATAGGAATTACCTACTACAACAAATCAAAACCTAGCCAAAGTTTCAGCGGTCTGGTCGATAGAATACGAAATTAAGCCGCATTATGCAGCATTTTGTTTCTTTCTTCAAAACCTGATATATACCACACAAAAACACTAACAGAAAAAACAAACGTAACGTTACCATAACGCCCAATAAGTAGCAGCCAAGCAGAAAACGACTGACAGAGCAAGAAAATCGCACAATATACCAATATATAAGTCGTTTGTTCAGGTACATTGTACATTTAGTCGGTTTGATGAACATTTCCTGTCATGACGAATATAAATATGTTTTCTTTGCCGCAAACTAAACGTACATGTGCATTTCGTTCGTTATCTGCGCTCACCTGGTTGAGACCATCATGGTCGCGCCGATTGTTCTCAAGCTGCTCCTGAAAGCAAAATATTAGAAGTACACCTAAGTACATATGGACGCAAAGGGAATGCTGCTTTTACCAAACTAAGTTAATTGGCTCAAATGAAATTTTATCGAAGTTCTCGAAGCTATAAGTAGCGGAAATATTTCTCCAAATTCTCAAAATTATTCATACGCAACGAGTTATGTCGCTAATGTTTTATGTCATACTCAACACAAAAACTAGAAAACGCAAAAAAACAGAAAAAGAAAAAAAGGCAAGATTACAGAACGCCGCGTACAGCCAACACTCATGCTTCTACTCTTTGCGGTAGAACTTAGGGATTAGATTTAAAAACAAACAAGAAACAAAGCGATGTAAGTGATACCTTAGTTTTTAATGCATGTAATATCATCAATAAAGTCTCATTAAGAAAAGAAGCCGTTTAAAGTCGGGAAGTTTCTGCTAAGAATTAAACTTCAGCTTGACTCTGATTGGCTTTAGATTTCTGCGCTGGTTTTTTGGATTAGTCTTGGTTAACTCTTCAGCCAGGGTACGCTCAAAATACCAGACATTTAATATTATGTTTTGCTCCAAATGCTATTGGAATCCGAGGACGACAACGAGAGTGAGATTTTCTCAATACTGAGTAGTGCCGTGCGCTTTCGTGAACAAACGTCATTTTCTCGGGAAAACGCGATAACCGTCATCGTTCTACTACGGGTTTTAGCGGCATAGACCATAGTGTCACAAACAGGTTATCAAATGTCAGTTGCCATTTTGCGATCGGGAGAGGGCTCAATCTCCTTCAGCATAAATAACCATGCTAACTTTCATGGTGAAAAAAAGAGTACAATGAAGCTTAATGAAGCATAATCTCGTTCTCGAATCTTATATAATCAATATTGTACCTGTAGCCTTCTTTCCTGTCGAGCCAAGCCGATCTCGTGTAAGTCCCACATATGAGCAGCTCCTTGCACGAATTTGAACAACGACTTGATAAGCATCTCGTGAAAACTAGTCAAGTTGTCCAAAGCACGCTGAAATGGGTAACAATCAATCATCCGGTCATTAATAGGACAAGAATAAAAATAGCAGTAATACTGTTAACAATTTCACAACATTTACCTCCATTTTGTCAACTTCGTGTTCGAATTTCGTCTGCTTTTCACCAACAAGAGGCAAAAATGATTCGTTCATCACCTAAAAAAGAAGAGCATGAGACGCAGCCTTCAATAAAGAAGATAAGAAGTCAAAAATTTAAAAGGCTAGTATATCCTAGTATTTTTTTAAATTACAAAATGCAAAGTTCGTCGTCCGAACTTTAATTAACTTGATCACAATATCTTCGTGTTACAGGATAATGTTTTCTTTTTTGGTAATTTAACAGCTTTTACTATTTTTTTTTTTTTTTTTTTTACACTAAAATAATAAACACAAAAACTGAAAAAAAAACTTAAAACCACTACAAAGCTACAAAACGCAAAACATCCAAACAAATCTCATTACACATATTCGTTTATTAAAGAACACATAGGCCGCAGGCCTAAGGACTAAGAGTTCAAGAGGTGCCATGCACGATCGGTTTTCAGTAAATAATTCTTTACCTCGGTACTTCTTGCCTTATCCGGATAATTATAATAAACCACGGCAAATTAATTGTTCAAAATAATGACAATAAGTGTATTTACAGATGTGAGCTTCGATGAGTGAGAAAGAAATAGCAAGAACTTTTTTTATGTAGGAATTTACAACTGACAATTACGGATACCTCTTCAGTCCTAACTGCATCTAGAATACCTCCTGTTCGAAACTCTTCCTAAAAAAATAAAAGAAAGAAAGAAAAAGAAGAAGAAAAGGAGCTTCGTTTTGGTTTCTTCATAGCGAATAGAAAGACAAAATAAGTTTTGAATGATACTACTTCTTAATAAAGATTGTATTTTTTTCTTAGTTATTATTGTTACTGCGGTGCTTTCAATATCAGGACGTTTCATGAATCCAGTCTTTCAATATCTTCCTCTATTCTCGTATAATGAGTGCGTTTTCTTTCACACGGCCTGCAGCTAAGCAGATTTACTCTGACATGTGCAGCCATGCAAAATACGTTTACATGGATGGATGCTTACTAAACACTAAGCTTGACAATAATACCGAAGTAAACTGATATCCAACAACTGTTTCTCTTTTAAAATTTACTGAAAAAAAAGTGTGAAATCAGTAGACCTCTCTGCAGGATTGGTGTGGCACGGCAAAATGAACGCTGTTTTGCTGCTTTTGTTATACCAACATGACCGCCGTGTAAAAGCTCTATTGTCATAAATTTAAAATTCACAAGGCCATATACTACAGAGAGGATGGTACAAGACTGTGACGGAAATTTTTCGTTTGGGCGAACAGCATAAGCAATGATTGGTTAAAGGTTGTCCTTGTCCTTGTTCTCCCGAACGATCCCAGAAGTTCTTGCGCCCAAAAGTTGTGTTAACTTTACGTTTGTATGGTTTCCTTATGCCCCAATTAAATTATGAGTCTCCGTCACCATGGTCTAAACAATTTAAATTTTAAAAAAGTAAGTCTCTCTCCGCATTCTAAGGGAGAAAAAAAATATACATGAGAGATACCGCTATATACAATGGATACAACCTTGACGTTGTTGATTTCGTCCATGCACTGCTCAATAACACGGTCGTACTCTGCCTGGATGATGTCTTTGTATCGTGCATGAACTCCCTCTGAAAAATAAGAAAAGGTCAACAAATGTGGAAGCATACATCATTTAAATCTGAAAATGATGTATTGCTTCTTCACGCTCCTCACTCCGAACATAGCCCATATCGGACTCAAACTACTGTTACGGCTAAGATTCATACAGAGTTTTAATTTACTTTCGTAATAACTTTATTTGCAGTTTTCCATAAAAACGTAAAATGCCACAATTTTGGAAGCAAGCTTTCATTGGCTAGGAAAAATCGTTCGTCTGAATGGGAAAACTTGCCGATTTTTTCCACTTTCAAAATTATTAAGGAACAATCGCCAGATGAAGGCCAGCAGTACGCGGTTATTGTTGTGAAATCCGAAAAATTGTTCTTCTACATGCCTTAACTATGGCGTTTAGAGAAAAATTGGACAAGGGTAATCAACGGTTCCTACCGAGTTGACGGTTTAGGTCAATGAGAGCAGAGTTCCATTGGTACACAGCGGATTTAGTGGAATTGGGAGGCCTCATGTTCCTGTTATTGACAAGATCATAAAACAGCTGTTAAGTCAAGAACTGGATAAATATTGTATAAATCCTTGCACATGTACAATGCATTTTTTAGTAGCAGTTAGTTACTTACTGGCTTGCTCGAGTTTCTAAATCTTCCTACCCAGTTGCTATCGACTTTATCTCAAATAAGGTTTCTGACTTCTAAAACCGTACCAACATCTCAGTTGTAAAAAGAGGGAACTGTTAGTGAAATGGGAGGCCGGGGAGCGCTTAGCTTGCCCAAAGTGACCCTTAGTAGTGTAGTGCACAGGCAGAAAGCAATTATAAGTCATGAATCGTCAGTTTGACGAAGTCTAAGTGGAACAAACGTCGTCCTCAGCGATTTCGGATGTGACGTCACCTGTCAAGCTTGTCGGGAAAGTTCGCACTCGGTTCCAAGCCTCCTCTGGTAACTCGAACAGCGCGAACTGGCCTGGGTAGGAGCCTGGAAAAGGGCGTCGAGTCAGTAGTCCGAACAAGTCCTGTGGGATTTGAACCTTCTTCTTGCGTTAAAACATTCTTTGTTCCAATAAAATTTCATAGCTGCCGCCAAGCTAGTGAAAAGGCTCTATGTAATCCCTAAGAATAAAAAATCCCTTCGACAATCGGGCCATTGTTACGAGCGCAGCGATTGTAGACACAACCATTTCAGAGATAGACTTAAGTTCCATTTTAAGCTTGGCTTTCATCAAATCACTGCAATCACTGCCATCCATCAGATCGCTGGACTTTTCAGAGCGATTATATGAAAATCAGGCTTAAATTAACACTTCAATAAACAAACCTCAGTGATTCAAGGAGCTCCATCCTCTTTTTGTTCACAGCACTTTGTTCGGCAGTGAACAACTCCATCTTCCTTTTTAATTCCGGTGGATCTTTGACGGAAGAGCTGTTCATGAACTCGCTAAATACATACACAAAATATAATAAATTCTTTGCCTGTTCCCACCTAGCCTGTTCTAGGCTCCAAGATAGTCGGGTCCGCGAAATTAAGAAAGCGCGAGGCCTTTTACTGACCTTCACTTTCGCGCCATCGCTACTATCTGACAGCCTGGAACAGTTTAGTTCTCGCCAAGTATTCCCATGTAGATAGTGGAGAAGACGCGAGGAGAACGGAGCAAAAATTGGGGAAGGAGCTAGTTTCATTGTTTGTTTGTTTCTTTTTGTGTCTTTGCATGCTTATTTGTTCGTTCGTTTTTTTGTTGTTTTCTTTCCACTCCTCCCTCCCTTTTGCGCAAATCCCCGCTACCTGAACGCCAGGGGCAGTCTGATGCTGAAATTCCCTTCAAATTCAGAGGAAAACAAAGGCGTTCTTTTCACAAAGGGGAACAAGAGTGATAAAATACAGAGATAAATCAGGCCTGCGCAACAAAATGAGTCTTACAAGCGAAGCTCAACAGCACTCGCACGAACTCTGTGAACTTGATACCGTATATAAGTTGGTGGGCAACTTTAAACATTCAAAGCACCGAAAAAACGCGTTTTTAAGGTGTTGTGTCGTGCTCCTCGAGTGTATGTAACACCAGTGCCCTGTCAACACTGCTTAGTTTTCAGCATCTACATCTACATCTGCAGTTTTAATTCACAAAGGTTGCCCCAACGCGGGCGGTTGAGTTGCGGGAGTTGAGTTCTTCGGTGCTTGGCGCCCTTACTACAAGAAATGTACAATTCCAGCAGGTTTTCCCTTGTTCCCTTCTTCGCTGTTATTTTTATCTGAGCACAGCGCCGAAGCCGAACATACAGTGTGCGCGAACAGTAGCTGCAGTTTTAAGCAATATGTGACGTGTTTCCGTGACGGGTGCTACCGTTTAAAATATTACTTACATATAATTTTCAATGTAAAATGGTAGGACGAAAATGGCTGTGGGCTGAAGGGCGGGTGTTTGAAAGGACAGGGAAAGGGGAAATTTAGGCGCAGATGATCTTACTAGAATTTCTCTATTGCCTCTCGGCACTTCAGTTGTCTCCAGTCCTCTACTCGACCTTGCCACGCGATGTAAGATTGCCTCTCACGCTCCACGTCAGCTTCAAAATCAAAATCATTTCAGAAAATATTAGATACGTGAAGGGGAATACTCAACAGGGCGTGGTTTCTATCCCAATTCTCTTCCATCCTCTCTCCCCTCCAGCGACAGTGGAACATCACACGTTGAACAAACGTCATATGTTCCTCAATTATTTTTTGGAAGGCAGTTAAGTATTGCTCTCTCTAATGCCCGTTTCAAACGTTGAATTAGTCTGCGTGCAAGCTCTCTCGTGGCGAGCGAAGCGAACCGTCAGTGAACGCGCCATCGAGCGGCGAAACTACAATCTACGCGTACATATACTCCGTAATTGTCGCTGGTCTGTCAATGGCAACGAATGAATGTCCATAGCAGACATGTCTAGGAATGGTACAAGGAATTATTGCTTATCAGTACAAGTAGTTATTGCTCATTAAAGCCAAGAGAGAACGTGTGCAAACAAAATTCGATATTGACCAGATAAAAATTTCTACAACCTCTGCTCATTTCAGTTGGTCCTTACGAGCAGAGGTACTTTAAGAAGACAAAAGAGACGCTTCATTGCGGGCGACAAGAGGAGCCCGCATCCTAATCTCCAGGTTGTTATTACGCATGCATCGCATGTATGTAGCCAGCATTCGTTTTAACTTCCACTAAGAATGAATAGAGTGCATAGAGCGTAATTTGACCACGCGCGTTTGGACCTTCTACCCCTCGTAATTTGATCACGCGTGTTTTGACCATCTGTAACGTGAAACTTACGCAAAGCACTTCGAACGTTAGAGCAAAAGCGTTTTGAACTTCGATCGTTGCCACCCGCACTCCGTAACGTTTGGTTATTACTAGTACAGTTATTATCAAATGGGCAATCTACGATAACTGCACCACGAGCCCCTTTCCCCTGACTTACCACTCAGCAAGTTAGAGATGAGGTCAGCATACGCCCTTCTGTTCATCAGAATAGTAGAGTTGACACGCTGAGCCTCTCTTTCCAGAAGTCTGTGTACATCAGGTGGCATCAAATGTGCCACTCTTTCTAGAATTTTGTTAAACCCTCTCAGAGTCTCACGAATCTATCATGGTAAAATAAAATAAAATAAAAGAAACTAATGAGCACAGTTTAATGTCACGCCCCAAGGGAAACAGTGCATTTTGTTGGCCCTTGACACTCAGTGTTCCCCAAGGCAAAGCTAAGGTCACATACCAGTCATGGAAATCAATTTAAGCAAGACACTCCTCGCCCCATTAAGGGAATCCAGATTCCGGAATCTGCAAAAATTTTGCTTGTGGAATCCCCAGAATCCTGGGCTTTGGAATCTGCAATCTCACTATTAAAGGATTGGAATCCAAAATCCAAGACCCAGTGACAAAGACAGGGATCCTTTGCCTGGAATCCAGAATTCAGGACCCTTGCATGGGGCATCACTGCTATGAACCGGTCACTTGTACTAGGGGTTGCAGTTACCTTTTCCTACTTCTGATAAAGCTATACTGTTGTCTTTACCTAGACGTAAAGTTGTACAACCGGTGGAATTTGCTGGAAGCAATGTATGTCCCAGGCCCGAGTTTTTACGATGTTGGACATAGCATTATCCACTGGATAAATTACCATCCAGCAGATGCAATTGTATAGGGGAAACCAATTGCCTTATCCACTAAACAGAGACTTAAATCCAGTGAATTGTAGTGTTATTTTAAACAACAGTTGTTCAAAGTAACACTATAATTCACTAAAACCAGAAGTAGATTCAGAGATTAATTTCTGTTAACAACAATCTCGGGGATGAGAGGACACTACAGTTTGCACTAAGTATTCATGGATTGAAATTTGTGAGCTATTTGATGCCAATGTCTCTGTCAGTATAAGTAAATTATATAGTATTGTAGGTCACGCAACATCAAGACTGTTAACAGTCACATCTTGGAGCAAAGCCTTGGGAAGGATCAGGGATGTCACTAAGATTTCAAGTTGCTGGGTAAATACAAAAAGGACGCAGGGAATAAAATAGCTAGGGATATTTTTTGGTCCTATTTTTCTTCTATTTTCCTATGAAAGTAGCCAGGGGCCATGTACATTATATTACCTGGCAGAAATCCTCGGCCCCCGCCTCTTAATGACAGTCCTGGAAGGATGCAAGAACTATTTTTCACACAACCTCATTCACTCCCTCAGTCTCAACCATGAGCAGATTTAACACCCTTTTACAGCCAGTTATACTTGTCTTGGTACAAATAAAAATAAGAGACTGTAATTAGTCTACTCACTAAGTCTCCTCTGTCAATTTCAACTTGATCCAAAGTGACATCCAGCTCATTAATCCATGATTGTCGATGGACAGAATGTTCTGCAACACTCTCCCACAGCGCTTCCAAGTCAGATAAGTTATGAAGAAGTAGGTCCTAAAAAAACACTTGTCTACTATAAAATCTGCTGGCGCCTATACCGTTAGCACAGACCTATCAAAATAGTGTTAGTCAGACATAACTGAGTGATTTCTGGAATGCTCATTGGTCTAAACTATGGCCTGCAGGAGCACAAATACATTATTCAGTATAGACTATGAATATAATGTTCAATAAATAATATTAAGTACACAGTTTGTTTTTCTTTACAACTCTCCTTACTGATTTTCCAAGAAACTTCATTGGAAAGCTAGCACTGAAACAAGGAACATTTTGGTAGATAAGGAGATAAATTTTTGATCACAAATACACCTACCTTTCCTTCAGATAGAATTTGTTCTTAAAATTTGCCAAAGTTTACAAAAGCTCCTGATAAGAACCATAATGTGTATTCTTTTCTTCAATTTTTTTTAAAGGAGCCTTGTTGTTGCCGATTAAATGCTCATGCATGAATTATACCAAGAAAAAGATTATAACGTTCAGTAACTTGCATATTCTGTGACAAAATTTTTAAATACTTACATCATCACATTCTATTGTTTGAAGTAGTTGCTCAATTTCTGAGAAACAATAAATGAACAAAAATAAGTTCATAGTAATTATCAAATGCCATAAGTGCAAATTTCTTTCATTTGAATTTTTTTATAATGCATTGTACAAGAAATGATGTTTCTGAAGCTCAAAAAATTACCAGAATGTAGAGGGACGTAAGTGCTACAGCTAGTGCACTGATTACTGCTAATTAAGTTTCAGCTGGAAGTATTACTAGAAAGAGTTTATTAAACGAAGAAGGTTTTGTATGCTATTAGAAAAATATCATTATTCACAGAAGTTCTCTCTAGAAGATATTTAATAGAAACTTTATAATCATTCATAAATACCTGTCAATTCCCGGAGTACAAAAATCTGGAGACATCTAGCTAGAAATCTTTGCATTTGTAAGAATGTCATTTCCGACAATGTCTGAATACTCTCCGAAAATCACCCGCAGGCCTTCTAAATGTTCCCGACATTAATAACAGCGTGCAAAACCCGTACCTACTTTCTACCGGGCGTCGATAAAACCCGGAACATGGAACATTCCGGAACATGCCGGAACATTCCAGAACATTCCGGAACATCCCGGAACATGAAAAAATGAAAATAATTTTCATGAAAATAAATAAATATTAAAAATAATAATAAAAATAATAAAATCAGTTTTATAAAAATAAATAATAACGTAAAATAACAAAAAACCGAAAGAGAAAGAAATAAAGAAAAACAAACTCGTATCATCTTCGGGTATGAGAAAACAATATTTTGTCGCAAATAATTTGTGGGGCGAGGGTCCATGGAAATGACAGTAATGAGTGAGGGTTTGCTTCTAAATTCAAAATATATTCAAATGGGTCGCAAGGAGGAGGGTTTCAAGCTTTACTCACACAGCCACATCTTGTAAATGTTTGCCATGCGGTTTAACGGTTATTCATTTATGGCTTTGCGACCGTAAGAAGAGCTTAGGGGCCCATCGCAACTTAATTACCGACTCGGCTTGACATGACGTACTGCACCGACATTTCAGACCATCGCAGAACCGTAAATGGCTAACTGCCAAATGATTAACTCATGGCAAACAATTACAAGAGGTAGCTGTGTGAGTAAAGGTTGTAAAGCTTGAAAACCCCCCTCCTCGCGACCTATTTTAATATATTTTGATTTCAGAAGCAAGCCTTCACTCATTACTGTCATTTGCATGGACCCTCACTCGCCCAACAAATTATTTGCGACAAAATATTGTTTTCTCATACTCGGAGATGAGTTTCTTTTTCTTAATCATTTCTTTCTTTATTTTTTTTTTGTTATTTTATGTTATTTTGTTATTATTAATTTTTACAAAAACTATGTTATTATTATCATTTTATTTAATTAATTTTTTTTTTCATGAAAATTAAACTCATCGCTAATGATGAGCTTGGGAACTGGTGCCTTAAAGGTCAGCGGGGGGCCAAATGCAATAAGCAGAGAGGAGGTATCCATGGCAACCCTGGAAGCGGGAACCACCCCAGGAGCAGCCACTAACCGGCACCGTCACACTGAAAAAATTCAGTGGAGATACTTACCTGAGAAAATACTTACCAAACCACCAGGCAGGGAGGGAGGAGAGGGAGCAAGAATCCGCAATGATTCGCAAGAAGGCAAACATTGATCCGCGACTATCAGCAAGAATCCGCACTGATTTGCAAGAAGGCTAAGAAATGATCCGCTACAATCAGCAAGCAAAGCTACAATGCAAAGCAACACTAGCAAAAGGGCACACAAGGAGCCCTGCAATTCCCCGCGGGCCGCCCTGTAGGTCACATACTGAAGTGGGAGAAGACTGCTGGCCAACTCGCTTGAGTTTAACTTTGCCTAAATGATATTTAGCCACATTTACTTTTATTTTTTCATGTTCCGGGATGTTCCGGGATGTTCCGGGATGTTCCCGCGTGTTCCGGAATGTTCCATGTTCCGGGTTTTATCGACACCCCTTTCTACCAGGTATTGTGCAATTTGATTGGTCGATTTCTGACCAATTACAATACTCGTTAACCCATTCGCCCCTGAACCGCCCGTAACCCCCCGTGCGGATCCACGTCCTTTCTACCCTTTGTGACGTCATCAGTTTTAACGGTCAAGGACAACTTTGTCCGCTAACTTGTGCAGAGTGAAGAAATCTTTCAAACCATACCAGAATGAGCACAATTCAGTCAAGGACACCGGAGAAAGAGGCAAAAAACCATGTAACATTGACCTGAAAATTATCTCCATGAAAATCTTGTTCCGTTGCCCACCTACCTTTCCTTTCACCTAATCCTAAGATCCTAAAAGCTTTCCTAAAAACTATTCCCACCAAAATGAAGCCTACTAAATGCCCAGCAAGAGAAAAAAAAATGAGGCAAGAAAAGCAAAAAAAGAGGAGAGGAGAGAAAGTGAAAAGTAAAAGTCAAGACTGCTGTGTCACTTTTAAACCCAAAAACTACGTCGAAATTTTGCTTTCTGCGCATGCCAGAACTTCGCAAGCTGATATTTTGCATCTGGATCAGAAGGCCATCAAGTGTACGACCTGTAAACCGGTTTTGTGGTAAGTTTTAGCTCTTTATAGCACGACAGTGACCAGAAAACCACTCGACTAGCTTCAAAACGCGTTTTTCGGCAAAATCTCCAGGAGCGAATGGGTTAAAGATATATCAATTTGGTTGCATTGCTCTGTTTTACGTTTTCCGATCTTGAACAGCTCAAATAAGAGCACTAAATCCACTTCTTGTTTATTTTCCTTTTTGACATCTTGAAAATAACAAAATTAATGAAAGAATTTTGACAAAGGCCACGGTGGGTATTTCCCGGGAGATTTGGTGCTCTAACCGGGAGACCAGGAGACTCGATGAAAAACTTGGAGATTCCCTCGAAAACTGGGAGAGTTGGCAGGTATGATCCATATGACCAAGCATTAAATTCACTATACTTTCCCTAAGATTAATTTTTACTAAAAAAATTGAAGTGTATTAAAAAAATAACAATTTAATGATTAACTTAGACATGTCATGAACAAACTCTCACCTTTATCATTTTCAAGTAGAACCTCTTTTAAATTTTCACATGATTCAAGAATGCGGGGCTCCAGTTCCTGGCAAGATTGTGAAATAAGCTATGTTAAAAAAGGAAATCAAAAGACTTGCAGGGTCCTTATTCCTCATGTCCCGCGAGGTGTTCGGAAGTATCTGCTTGCTTAAGAAACCTCACATTATAACGAAGTCACTTACAGCATTGATGACTCCAAATTCCTGATACATATCCTCCAAATAAGACTCATGCCTTCAAGAAAAAAAAGGGCATTAGTATATAAACAGTCCCACGTAAGTACCTGTATTCCTAAAAAAAACACACTCACACACACACAAAAGAAACCGAGAAAAATAGTAAGCTGGAAAGTACCAGTAGACTAACAAATTCACTACACAATGTATTTGGCACAGTATATACACAAACAGTTATAGTCAATGTGAATTTTCAAGTAGCTGTAGCATACCTTTCTTTTCTGCTGGACTGTAGTCTTTCTATGATGTTTGTCCTCTTTTGAGTTGATTCTTTGAAACACAATGATTTTTTTGGTTACAAGGAGAGTTTATTAACGTTCATTGCCACTATAATGTAATTTCAGTTCTACCACTCCACGAGACACGACACAATAATTACAGTTACAACAGTATAATGTTGCACATGTATTGTACCGGTTGTTGTATTCTTATATTACAAAGAAACTCAACTGATAAAACAAAAATGACTTTGAATACATGACAAGGAAAATAGTTTTTCTTACTTGGTGTATCTGGAAGTCCTCTGACTTCTAAGGCTTCAAAATAGCTTTCTGGTGTAGAATTTTTCTCTATAGAATCAAGAGCTGCATATCTGAAAAGGTGAAATTAAAAAATGATAAGGCAGTTGAAGTTTACAATCACATACTATCACTATCATACATACACTGTAAGGACTTTTTGCATGTTTTAAAATGTAGGTCTAAGGAATATTTTATTTTGTTAAACCCTTCAAATGTTTCTCTTTTTCTGATTTGCTAAACCTCCAGCTTATTGCTCATATTACTAGCTAGCATTGACCAAATTTAGAAGATGTTTGCTGATATCAATACAACTGCCACATCTAAAAAATCAACATAAAGAAGGCCCACATCGGCCTTTGGCTGCCTACTATTGACCTTTCAATAAAGTATGTATTTATGAGGCTCTGTAAATGTACTTCACGCCCCAGTTGTTCAAAAGGTGGATAGTGCTATCAACTGGATAAATCACTATCCACTGGATAGTGCAATTGGTTTCCCTAATACTTATCCACTGGATTTAGTGATTTATCCAGTGGATAGCGCTATCCAGTTTTTGAACAACTGGGGCCAGCGGTTTTGGTGGGGCTAATAATTGTTAAATATTAGCCAGCGGGCAGAGGTTTCTTTCTTGATGGCTTTTAGCATTTACAAAGTAGTTTGCGTGGCAACTATGTGACAGACAAGGCACGCAAACGGTTTCGTAAATGCTAAAAGCCATGCAACAGAGAGGACCTCTGCTCGCAGGGTAGCTAAATATCTGTCAGCTTGCATATTCTCTTTCCACACCATTTTACATACATAGAATGGTTTTCATACATTGGACTTACTTTAGATGTACAGGATTCTCAATGCTGCTCTCATTTGGTCGACCATGCATCCACCGCTTCTGCCGTTTTGTCAGAATACCATGGCCTGTTGTAGCCCTGGCTTCTCTCACCAGTGGAAGTAATGGCTCCTTAGGTTTTGGTGGGAGCTTCTCTTTTTCAAGTGCTTCTACTAGACTAACCTGTAAGGTAAATTAATGTCATAAATTTCATTAATTTTAAATTCATTCAATTTACAGTCTGAAATTCGCAGTCTATCATAAATCGTGCCAGAGGTGTCTTATCATGCAATTGTAATAAAATATTGAAATTCAGATATTCCACAAGGTGAATACACAAGCAGCGCGCTATTAAGTTATTAAAGTATGAGCTAACGGCTACCCTGCAGTCGGCAAAGATATGTTGAATATTGATCAACGATTTGGCTTCGTAAATAGGTCGTATATAGCGACGAAAGAAATAACAAATTTAACCGTTACCTAAATGCCGATCGACTGCAGTGAACAAGAACAAAATAAGCTTCATTCACTCAAAACAACAACGGACAACTGACCTCTGCATCAAAGACTTGCCGATAAACCTCATCATCGGGTAGTAATCGACGCGGAGTTACTTCAGTCTGGGCCATAACAAAGTCTCCTCCTTCTTCTTTAGGGCAGAATTAAAGCTAATTTCAATCGTTCACAAAATCCGCCATTTTGATGAAGAGTTTGTTTGTTAGCAACACAGTCTACCCAGTCTACCAACGGCCAAACACATAGCTTAGTACCTCATGTACAGCGACACAAATTGTACGCTTTGTTGCTGGGATTGGCAAAGGGATCATGAGGGATTGAGAATCGTAGGTTTATAACTTTAGTGCCCAAATCCGTTGGTCACAGAGTGGTATTTTCTTTCTCATAAGCAATTTTGAATATTCTCCTTTATTCCTTGCTCATCCACGCGAGGATCAACTGGCCCTGCATCACATGTCTGCGACGATAGAGGCTGATATCAAGTCAGGTGGGTAGTGACTACGTCGGACAGGTTCGGATATTTTAGTCCAAAAAAAGCTCTTCCTTTTTTAAAATTGATACCAATCCTTAGTGTTACATAATGTCCCAAAATTGTCTTTTGAGCTACTGATGCAAACGAAAACTATGTTTTCAATCAAGAGACAAGACAGTGCGCCGACGACAAATGAAATACACAGATGACCACTTCCGGCTTATTGCTTCCAAGAACTCAAGGCAGAACTTCTTCATTAGTGTTCTCCTCGATAACTAGAGCAAAACAAAAAATGAAGCCTGTGAGTTAGCAAATGAGAAATGTCTGCAACAAGGCAACAAAAAGATCCAAAAATAATGCAATTGAATTAAAATGAGAACAAGTCAAGTCATAACGTGATGAAGGCGTACCAATCCTCACCCGCAGGGATATTTTGAAGAACGCTGAATGTCGAACGTCGAATGGCTTTGAAGTTTGGTCATTTACATTAGGGTTAGGAAACTGACTGAGTCAAGTTTCAGGTTAGTTTTCCCAGTACAATGACCCTAAATAAAACCTGATTCACTCAGTTTCCTGATTATGCTGTGGCTATATGTCCGGTAGCCGGTCAAGAGGTTTTCAAAACACCAAATGACCGGCAGTCCTATATTCTCAGTAGATTTGACAAATCGAAAAAATCCAGCTAAACCAAACTATCAAATGTCGATTAAGAAAAGTCAAGCGATCCTGAAATGCTTTATAGATCTCAAGTCTAGCGTTTGGTTTACGTGGGCTCAGAAAACGAAACCATGTTCTGTGACACTTCAGAGAGAACTTTTGTTCAGCTCGACTGCCGCTCAAGGTGTTGATAACACTAAATGACCAGCAGTCCCTATATAGGGTTCACAGAAAAATCCGGATCAATTACAAAACGAAGACAAATACGTTGCATCAGGCTAAAACGCTGTGCCTGGCCCCAAACTGATACTCGTTATCGCTCGCTCACACTTTTTCCGGCGTTGAGATGATCAAGATAAGGTATTTGTAGAAAAGGCCGGGTCAAACTACAAACCCAAAACCTATTGCTTTCGTTAAGGATCGGAGACTAGTTTGCTGGTATGGGTACGTAAAAATACACGTACTAGGTAAATGTTTGTTCCAAAGCAGGACAGGGTTGTTAATCGTGTTTTTATTGGCTGCAACATATATCTGCTGCGTTCCTTACCCTTTGCCGGGCGTTGAAATTCTTGTTTTTGATAAGCATTATTGATAAGGTCTTCGTTTTGTAGAAAAACCCCTTCAAACTACCAAACGAAGACCTTATCAGTAACGAGTTTTTCAACGCCCGGGATCTGGTAGAGCGTTTTAGCAGGGGTCTTCGTCTTGTCGTTTCACCTGGTCGTTTCTACAAAACGAACACCTTATCTATATTATGTATCTCAACGCCGGACAAAGTGTAGCGAGCGATAACATGTAGTATTTTGAGGCCAAGCAAATCGGTTTAGCCAACCGGTGTCTTCGTTTTGTAGTGTAACGCAGATTTTTTTACAAAATGAAGACCCTATCACTGACGTGCCTGTTGCACTGTGGAAAAGAGTTCTATGAGTTAGTCTTCATCAACGTGTTGTCTTACATCACTTTGTCTATAGGTCTTCGCTTTTAATGGGTCTTTGGTCATTGATCTTTGGTCTTCGGTCTTCGTTTTAATTAGACACCCCAGCCACTGCAGACGATTTTGGAGAGACGAGCAACTTAGTTAAATTATAGTGAAAAGGCTATTGAGGCGATTTTTTCGAAGAATCTTATTTGAAGTAGTCACTGATTGCAAAGGTTGTCACTAATTTTTTTTGTAACAAGTTGAACACGTAGCGTCTTTGTACAGGTAAACAAGAGTCGAGAAAAAAAACGAGACTCCGATTCAAGATGGCGGTTTAACAAGTCAAAGCTTCAGTACTGAATTTAAGACGGTCACGCAGAGTCACGCAGTACTAGGATTATTGTAACATCTTCTTTTTTCTCTATTCTTGGAAGAAGATATTCCTAAAACACTAGAAATGAGTTGAAATCGAGGAAAGGATAATAACAGAAATAACTGTATAGTATGTCCAAAATCAAACGGAAAACAGTTCCTGATGATAAAAAGCAATCTAAAAATGCTAACACAGTTTCAAGGTCGTATCATAAGACACCTTCGCTGCGTCGGTTCTCGAATGGTGGGGTCCGCTTAGCTGGGGGCATATTACAGCTTTCTTCTGAATGGTGTAGCTTTCGGCTGGACTGGCCAGGTGAGGGTGTTGAACGTGACTCTACAGAATAAAGTTTCTTTGGACTGGACTGCAATGGGTTCGCCTCTGACCTGGTTTTTTAAGTTGGGGCTTGAGATGATAGGTGGATTAGGAGTTCCTTCCTTATGTTTGTCTCAGGCAACTTAACGGTCTTATCGAGCTCAGGAGCCGTGTCAAGGTGCTGTCTGTTGCACCTGTAGGTGGATCCGCTTGAATGCACTTTGTCGAGTCACCTCAGGTTTATTCCATGAGTGAATGGTTTCATTCCAACGGTGTCGTCAGTGGTTTCAAGGCGGGCAAATTATGAGCTGATCGAATGTGATACTTGTCGCAGCTGACTCCGGGCAAAGTTGCTCGGACTCATGAGCACTGATTTTCTGCTGGGCGCAAGCAAAAATTTTAGAGTTGGTAGAAAAGTTCTGGTCTTTTTTCCCATGGGCCTTTGAGCTGGACTGCTGTCTACATCTTGTGTAGGTAGTCCCTAATGCTAAGTAGTGCCATTTACTGATCCTCGCCAGATTTGATGGTCTTGCGAAGCATTCGCTTTGGCAACTTTTATTGGCGACTGAGCTTTACCATCGGTGTTTTTACTGTGATGGGGAGAGATTGTGCGGTGTTTGAATTAGAAGTTAGCAGAGACGAATTGTAAGCCATTGCCTGTAACCAGTTTCTTATTAACTCCATTCCTTGCGAGGTGAACCTTCAGCTTTGTAATGACTGTGCGGACGACTTGGTGTAGTTCCTTGAAGTACAGTTGGTAGGTGGGTACAGGTGTAGCTGAAAATATCAGCCCCGATCTTCCGGTAGGCTCTTTCGGGAATAATCATGGCTTATGAGTGACTCCTTACATTGGGTGTGCTCAAATTCCATGCACGTTTCACAGGTTTGGATCCACTCCTTAAGTTCTTTGTTCTTCGCAGGCATGATGCAACTCCTTGATGGCCACAGTGGACGTCTATCTCTATTTCAGATCTCAGGCTCCCAGGCTCTCTCCACTACGAAAAAAAATGAAATGGCCATCAGTGACTGCAAATTCATCACGACAGTCGAGGTGTGACAAGAAGTGAGAGACGTGGTTTTTCCTTTAGCTAGCCGTCTTGGATGTTTTTCTTCAACTGAACCGGGTCACCATTGGATTGTTCGTGCATCTTGCTCATTCTTTCATCAGACGTGACGAAATGGGTAAAAGAGGTGACAGTTTCAAATTCATCTCCGCCATAACTGGTGCCTTTCGAAAGGATTGCACTGCCAATTAAGCCTGTTATCTGGGCTAAGCATTACTTTGCCTTTGAGGTACTGCACTTTGATGTTGCAGGCCAGGGCGCGTACTAACCTAACCTACTAACCTAACCTACTAACCTTGAAGGCGTTTGGGAGTCCAGTCAATTGGCTTCTTAATAATAGGCTCCAAGGACTTGTGCTCTAAACATATTATGACAGGTCAGCCAAACGTATACTGATGGCATTTTTCGAGAGCAAATGCAATGCCAAGCATCTCCTTTTCGATGGTAAGGTAGTTATTCTCGGCATTTCTGAGGGTTCTGCTCTCGCGGGTTTGTGGTTGCTTCTTACAGGAGATCGCCTCCCAGACGTATCCCACTGTTTTCACAATGAATTGACAGTTCCTTCGTAGGGTCAATTTAAAGTAAGCGAGCACAGGAGCTTGTTTTAGCAGACTCTTGTCTTCCTCAAAAGCTTTGTCCTGAGCAGCGTCCCAGTTCCTCGCAGTATTGGCATGGGCGAGAGCGTTTATGGGTTGTTTTATTTCTGAGAGTCTGAATACGATCTTTGACAGATAGTTAATATTTCCCTTTAGTCTTTCCACCTCTGCCTTGTTAGTTGGGGCTCGATCCTTATGACAGCTGCTACCTTTGAGGCGTCAGGCGTAAGGGCTAGGCTATTGAAGATGTGGCGGGTCCATGATTTCCTCGCCCTTTAAGGGCTTTATGTGAAAGGTTGCTGCCTCACTGGCGCGGCATATAAAATCGTGCGTGGACAAGAGCTCTTCGTGCTCCAAAAATAAGAAATTGCAAAGGTGCTTAATCAATTGCAAACCCAATTAACAGGAAAATATTTCTTAAGTGTTGCTTATCTTATTTTAAGCCATTTCCATGCTAAATGGACGCAAACCGGCCCCAAAAGGAAGATTTTGTCAAAATTGTGTTTTTTTTTTCGGTCGCCAAAGGGTTAAATACTACTTTAAGCTGAAAGAGGCTTTTATCTACAACAAATCCATTTGGTATCACACAAGTAGATTTGCTAGGAGAAGAAATATTTTCTCACGTTATCTCCGCGTACTCTAGTTCCAAAGAAAGGTTTTCCACACAGCCGTGTCCTTCCTTTCGGAAGTCCACCGTTACGTTGCATTTTGCACTTCATTATGCTGCAGAACGTTGACGTGTAAACAAAGATGTTCGTGTCGTGACCTGGGAAAAAGTTCACAATTCACGTGAAATCTTTTTTTATGATAATAATTTATCTCAGTTTAAAGACGGTATAAGAAAGAAACTGCGGTGGAAGAGCTATTCCGAGACGTCACTCAGTCTGTTGGTGAGGCAAAATTGAAAACTATTCATGGCTTTAGAAATGGCAAGGAGCTTTTAAAGAAGAATCGATTGAGCGTTAGTTTCGCATCATGATAAAGTTAACGTTGTATTGATTAATTATTAATTTAGTCATTTATTTATTTGTTTTTACAGGTGGCAGTCCCTTCTCTCAGTGGTTTAAAGTTGTTTTTGTTGGCGATGTAAGAGTTGGCAAAACCTCACTTATAAAGGCAGTCAAATGTGAGGTGCGACCTAAAGAGTACAGGCCAACAAGAGGAGCCTGGATAACACACTATGACTTATCAGAGAGATGTCGGCTCCACATAACGGACACCTCCGGAAAACAAGAATTCAAAGAACTTACTAACCTATATTTGAGGAATCTACACTGCGTTGTCTTCGTGTTTGCTCTTGATGACCCCTCAAGCTTCAAGCGGCTTAATCACTGGCATCAAATCTTCACTAAAGCGTGTACAGGCGATCCTTCTAACGTTGTAAAGTTTGTCGTAGGTACCAAGACAGATGCACCTCGGGAGAGCTTAACGTTACAAAGAGAAGCGATGCTGTTCGCCGAGAAGATTGGTGCGGAAATGTGGATCACATCAGCTGCTAAGTCGTTTAATGTCTCTGAGCTATTCGCTAGAATTGCTGAGAACGTCAGTCGGCAAATGTCCAATTCATCTTACACTGAGCTGCTACCGAGAGAAAGCGACTTTCCAGATGGAGAAGCTGGTGACTTGTACGCTAACATGCTGGATGACGTGATTATTGCCCGCGGCGCTCTTGTAAGTTACCCTGATCCAGTTCTTTTGGACACCAATGGAGAAGAGATCTCCGATCTTATCTTATCACATCACTGTGTTACTATGATAGGACAGAGCAGGACTTTCAAGTGGGGAACATGGTCCAGTCAACGGTGAGAATATTAAAAGCCTGTGATTATACCAATCTCCCATACCAGTTTTCTACAGTAGGTTCTATGAAATGTCACTGCCAAAGTCCCTGGATGTGAGTATATATTTATACGGAATTGATGTGTATAGCTGGTCTTCTAATGAGAGAATTAAATAATTGAGAAGCCAGTCCATGTTATACCATTTCATACCTTTTCACGTATAATTAGGAACCTATGCAAATGTTTTGGCTAAAATCTCCACCTATTATCAGGATCTGTTGAGTATACGATAGTCTCTCAATTGGGGCGGCTGGGTCGACCAATTAAAAACTTGGGTAGAGGTGAACCGCTGAGAGAATGGCTTTCATAAAGCAAATAATTTTATTTGCTTCCAACCATTCTGCCCACCTGGCACGTGCTCCTGTGAGTGTATCAGCGCCGGCAGCACGCCTGAAAAAAATTATCGTTTAAAGTACTTAAACTCAAAATATATATATATTACTCAATTATTTTAGATCGAAAGAAGCAGTGATGAAGGAGAGCCCAGGAACGTTAAGAAAACCAGCAAACAAACTTTGGTCTTGCGCCATGGCGAATGCACCACCAAGCACCTGGCAGCACGAGAGCCTGGAGGGTGTTATCAAGTTTGGTACTACAATCAGGCGACAGCCCACTAAAACAGAATTTAAGAACATCAAAAAACTTCTTTTCACTTCACGTAAGTGATCACTTTCATTCAGTAGACGCTTGTTGAGGTAACGTGATCTTCCTGGCTAAAAACCATGGGAAAAATATTTATACTTGAAATCGCGTCTTGCAAAACCGCGGGAGAGAAGATAGACAAAAGCGAAAACAAATCATATCTCTTAGCCAGGAATCAAACGCGTCGTCAATCGCATGATAGTAGGGAGTTTAAGCACGGACGTTGTTGAGCGACGAATGTCAACCGGAAGTGGACTTTTTGCGCTCCTTGGCCGTGATTTTGAACAACTTATAAGGCAAATCATCTCTATAAGTGTAAAGACACTTAGCAATACAAATTTGGTTCCGTCAAGGCATATTAAAAGAGAAAAAGGCTCACTTCCGGTTGACTTTCCAACCTCAAAAACGTCGCTACTTAAACTCCCCAGACAACTCTACCCCTATAAACATCACGAAATGCTAAACCCTCCATTTTATGTGTAGCCAATTTTTTTAAACCTACCAAACAAAATTTGCCGTCATTTGAATGGAAAGACGTCAAGAGGCAGGTTTCTTGAGCCCGATTTGCTCCAAAATCACACGAACGAAGGAAAAGGAAATAAGTAAAAGAAAGAGCGAGGAGGAAGAAAGGAGTAGAAGAGAAGGCATATTAAAAGAGAAAAAGGCTCACTTCCGGTTGACTTTCCACTCTCAAAAACGTCGCTACTTAAACTCCCCAGACAACTCTACCCCTATAAACATCACGAAATGCTAAACCCTCCATTTTATGTGTAGCCAATTTTTTTAAACCTACCAAACAAAATTTGCCGTCATTTGAATGGAAAGGCGTCAAGAGGCAGGTTTCTTGAGCCTGATTTGCTCCAAAATCACACGAACGAAGGAAAAGGAAATAAGTAAAAGAAAGAGCGATGAGGAAGAAAGGAGTAGAAGAGAAAAATCAATGGTTGCACTCTTTATGTTTACAATGGCTACTTTGGCCGAAAAAAAACTGTTGGACACAAAAAGTCCAATTGGCGGTAACGTTTTCAAAATTTCGGCCAGATGTGTAACCTTGAAAATTTTTCTGAAAAACGCCGTTTGAAGCTGCTCGTACCACGTTTTGGTCATAGTCTGCCTAAAATGGCAGAAAACATTGTTTACAAGTCGAGCATTAGGCTAAATTTTGTTGCTGATGGAAAATTACAGCTTCCGATGTTGGGACATGTAGTTTTGTTGCTAGGCGACTGCGGACACCATTCCATATATGTAAAGGCACCGGTTATCCCTTCCCGGAAATAACCGATTTTTTAACGACGTACTTGTTGTTCTTGACTTTACCTTAAACTGTTGGGTTACTTCCAGCTCTAGTAGCTGGTGAACGTGCTTTTTTTAGGGAAAAAACGAAGAAAAAGTGAGAAATTGAGAAACGAGAGAGGAAGAGGTTCACGCGTCAAAGCAACTCACCTTCATGTTCACACTTCGCTATACCTCCGCTCCAAATATTACTAAATAAACTTAAGTACTACGGATTACAACAAAGTGAATACAACTGGTTTCAATCCTACTTAAATAATAGGAACAGCAGGTGCATGCAAATGGTGTTGCTTCCAATACACGTTTTATCTCCACTGGTGTGCCTCAAGGATCGATACTAGGACCTTTGCTGTTTATTATTTTCATTAATGACCTTCCAAAGTCTTCCACCTTTTTTTCTACCAGATTATATGCAGACGATACATCTCTAACAGCTTCTGGAAGTGATCTTGACAGTTTATTGCGTGAAATTAACAATCATTTACCAGCTGTCTACGAATGGTTATGCAGTAATAAATTGACCTTAAATTTGACAAAAACTAAGTTTCTTATCTTTATGCCTCGTCAAAAGGAAAGCTACAATCTTTATCCACCACTAACCGTAGCAAATGTTCATCTAGAGAAGTCCTTTTGTGTAAAATATCTTGGTGTGTATATTGATTGTCACCTTACTTGGCATGACCATATTGATTACATATGTGGCAAAATTGGCAAAAATGTAAATATAATGGTTAAGTTGAAGCATTATGTATCAAAAGCAACACTTATTAGTGTGTATTATTCTCTTATTTATCCTTACCTTACTTATGCTTGTACACTTTGTGGAAATAATTATAACGCTCCATTGTCTCAAATCGTAAAGTTACAAAACAAAGCGGTTCGTGTTATAAATGATGTTCCTTTGATGGAGTCAATAACTCCACACTACACATCCTTAGGCCTTCTGAAATTTCCTGATATTGTTAAACTGAACACAGGTATGCTTTTTTATGATTATTTCCACCATGAAAAGTTTGCTAATATACCTGTTTCATTAGTATCTGAACTACATAATTACAGTACCCGCAGTGCATCATCCAATCAAGTTGCAATACCTACATTTCGAACTAATCTTAGGAGATTTTGCCCCAGCATTATTGGAAGTTTCTTTTGGAACGATATTCCGCAATCCATTAGAGACAAACCATCTAAAAAAATGTTTAAAAAAGCACTTTTACGCTGGTACCTGGCTCAATACTAATGAATCAATATCCCTTTTACAACTTTCTGAGCTATTTTGTCATTTTTCCTTTACTTTTTTAATTAGTAATCTTAAGTCCTTTGTTATACATAACTTTAAAGGGCACAATATTAGTTTATCTAGATGTGCCCCTCTCCTCTCCTTCCAATATATAATGTAATTCAATTTAAGTGTCGTAATTTCTATTTTACGCGTTTATTTCCTTTGTAAATCTTTATCTGTTACTATATTATTTTTTTTTCAGTTATATTTACATAACTTTGTATCAGCTAGGAATTGGAGGAATAAATAAAATGACAAAAAAAAAATGAATGAAAATACCTCCTCTCCAGGGAATACGTCCGAGATGACTGTGGTGACTTTTTGTGGTTCAATTCCATTTAGGTGACCATTTAGGGTGGGAAAGAAACCATGGATTATTCTACATGATGCTCCACACGGAAGAGGACAGTGTTTTGGAGGTCGGCCTGCACTCGGTGTTTGACCAGCAGAGTAGGACATCATCTGCGGAAAGAGTCGTTGTTGAAAACAATTTCCATTTCAAGCCTACACGAATTTGTGGACAAGCTGCCTTTGTTAGCTTGTCTTACACTCACTCGGCCGTTGTTGCGGGCGAAGCCAACGGTGTTTCAACATGGGGACACGGAGATTGTGGAGCACTTGGCCTCGATGAGTACCTGATTGCGAATTTCAGTCCTCCTTCTCCAATCGCTGTAACGTCAATCAGCTGCCAAGTCAAACAGGTCGCCTGTGGTGGAGACTTTACATTGATTTTGACCACCGAAGGGCTGGTGTATTCTTGCGGCTCGGGTGCATTTGGAAAGTTAGGTCATGGAGACGAACAAGACAAGAGGTTGCCTTCTTTGGTACGTATCCCTTTAGAGTTCCAAACTGCATTTTTCGGAAGAATGAACGTGATAAATAGTCTCACTCAAGTCTCTTTGTAGCGCTGCCGCCTGATGTCGGAGAATCATTTTTTTCTTTGTTGCTTGCTCGCGACATGACCATTTTGACATTTTTCTTGTTTAACGCTGTTTTTATTCACTATTTTTGTGGTGTCTGTTTTCTCTTAAACTCTACTCTGCTCAAGTAATATCTAACACTGCTGATCATGTACGCTGTTATATTTGTCTGGACCCTCAGCTAATCAACAGAAAATCGAGAACAGTTGTTTCTACGGCTGTTTTAGGAAATTTATCTTGTTTCATCCTCGAGGACTCGATCATCGTTACATATATTTGTGTTTTGGCCCGTGTCCAATTTTCCGCAGGCTGAGCTCTATGGAGTAGAAAAACGACTGAAAAAAACGATAAAATCTGGTCCCTAAAACTGGTCAGAAAAAAGCGATTTTTTTGTTGAAAAATCTTTGGTTTTGATCTAACATATATGTTTTTGTCAAGGAGTTGTTTCAAGGCTGCTCGGACCCTCATAAAGAGCCAAATAGCTCTTCTTCTTCTCCTTTGATTACAACAAATACACTATTCATATTCTCCACACTAAAACTCCTTTGGAACCAGGAAATATTGTTTAGGAGACAATCAAACTAATTTGTCTATTTTATGGTTGTCATTTTCCCTCAATATTACCTTGATCTTTCTGTTTGTGTTAATACGTAGAGGCGTTAAAAGGAGAAAACATATAGAGGATATTACATGGCCGCGCGGAGATACGAAATGTCTCTTCTCGTGTTGAAAAATATTTCACTCGTTCGCTGCGCTCACTCGTGAAATATCTTTTCAACACGAGAAGATAAATTTCGTATCTCTAAGCGGCCATAATGTTCTAGTTACTACATAAACACCAATGAAATACCAAACCATTTCACTTTAATTTTTTTTTGGTGTGAAAGGCGCGATTAATTATGTAGCTATAGTAACGGTGATCTTTTCACAAGTGAAGATAACATGTTATTTTCACTTGTGAAGATATCTTATTTTCGCGCGAAAGCTCTCCTGGTATTTCATTGGTGTTTATATAATAAAAGTAAAAACTGGTTTCTGTTGTGGTCAACGCATTTCTCTTATACTTGTAGATTGAAGCCCTGTGGAACATGAAAGCCATTGCAGCAGCGGGTGACCATGCCGCGGCAATAACCAACAGAGGATTCTTGTACCAGTGGGGAATGGAATGTGCCGATGAGCAGCTAACACAGTTTGTATCAACACCCACTAGGGTGGGGCAAATCGACAACATCACTGTGACGTCACTCTCGTGCGGCACGCACCACACTGTCGTCGTAGGAAATGGGCGGTGGTACACTGGAATCCCGTATTCGTGGGGACGGGGGTCGTATGGTCGTCTTGGCGTAGGTCATTCTAGAAGTCTCTTTTCTCCAGGATGTGTCAACGAACTTTACTATAACTCAGGCAAGGTTATCACACAAGTTTCGGCTGGAGACAAACACACCGCATTTTTAACAAAGGATGGAGAAGTTTATACGTGCGGTAACAATGCTTTTGGACAGCTCGGTTATCTCACCGCTTCCGGCTACAGCGATGTGCCACGTATAGTTTGCCTCGGGAAGAACGCCACAGGAGATGAAACCAGGTTTGTTGTTTGCATTGTGTTTTGGTTTAGGATAAACTGGATTCCTATAGTAACAAATAAAGTGATAAATCGCCTCTTAAAAATGGCGAACGATTTCCACGAAATATTGCCCTTTACTCGAAAATTAAACTCAGTTAGAGCATCATCGTCACTATCATCTGGTGGAGTACGCCACATTCTACTGTTCTGCAAACAAAATTCGAAAACTTCAACTATTACAAACATTCGTTTGTTGCCGTTGATAGTAATCCGGTTGACCTTCAAAAGACAAGAAAATAAAGACCCAGTGTAAAAAATTTTTAAAAAGGTGCTCTTGCCTCAGTATCCTGGATAGATGAATTTAATATCCTTCTATCTTCTTTTGACAACTTTTTGTTCTTTGAACTTAGGGCTAAGGAGCTTTTTTGCAACGACAACTACACAATGGTCTTAACTAAAGATGATGATGTGCTAGTGTGGGGAGCCTGCTACTATGGGTCAAAATTGGAAGATCCAATTCCTTTCGACGTCAACGACAAAACTAGCTTGAGAATTACTGATATCACCACATGCCGTATCTTGGGAGGAGAGACATTTTTTGAGCTCGTAGTTGCCTTGACAGATGACAGCAATCTGTTATTTTGCGCTGGATTGAAATCTGATAGTTATTGCCAAGCTGCCGACGATTCAACGCCTCCAGTCCCATGTAACAAAACAAATCTGAAGACGCTTTGCTCCGTGGAGTCTGTTCTCGTCAGCGTCGATCAAGAAGGCAATGTCTATTACACTGACATCGGTTCATGGATTTCAAGGTTTTTACCTTCTTTCCCTACAGGTCATAACAGCCCGGAAGATTTTATTCAGGGTTTGTTCTGCCAGATGAGAGAATATTCAGACTCATCGAGTCCACAACCCGTAGAGTTCACGGCCATTACATCATTTAATGAAAGTACTGTTGCAGTTGTTGAGGCAAGTCTCAGTACCTTCCTCTTCTGTTCAGACATCGGTGATGTGTTCAGTTGGTCTCCGTTAGTAGGCGGGCATCTTGTTCACCACAAGGAACTGAACAGTGAAATAATCGTACAAATCGCCTGTGGAGCAAGCCATTTTGCCGCTTTGTCAGACAAAGGCATTCTGTTCACATGCGGCGAGGGTCGTTCTGGCCAGTTAGGTAATGGCAGTTTTCGCAGTATCGAGGCATTCCAGCCCGTTCCGGTAACAGAATTTGACAGGGTGCAGACTGTATTCTGTGGCTGGGCAAGCACGTCTGCTATCACAGAAACCGGAAAGGTAGGTGCAGTTTCTGATCAGAAACATATTATTTGCTTTTCTTGCTTATTGTGTGATTGACTCTACCATAAAAAGGGGCGTGGATGATCGCCTCATTAGGTGGTGACGTTAAGCCGTTAGCCTTGCTTCCTTCATCGATGAACTCGAACTTCAGTGATCAGGCATATCATACATTAAGCTTATAAATGGACTGATAGCGAAATCCAGTAGTGCCTTTGTATGCTGGCATCCGAGTTCACTGTCCATAAAGAAGACGAGGCGTACTGTCGTCTTATCGTCCGCGAAATGAAAAATAAACGTACCCTATGTTTAAGAAACTTGATTCTTTCCATTTTATCGTCCTTTAGGTATATTTTTGGGGACAGCTCGATCTGCGACGAGGAGAGAAGATAAGGAGAAAAGAAACGAATGTACGTTCACCGATGAACCGCTTTGACCTTGTACAACCCAAGCTGAATCAAGACAACACTTATTCTTTAGGTCCAGTAGAGTACCAAGTGGAAGAAAGTGGTGATACCTGGGGCGCAGAACATCAAGTTGCTGTTGTTGGCAAGCCATTTTTCGTCAACATTTTGCCAAGAGATCTGGACAAAACTGAATCTGGTTCTCGTATGGTAAGAGCACATTCCTGAACTCAGAAATTTATGTTGATAATATTAAACTCTGGTAATTGACCTAACTGGTCAGAGTCTTCAGACCCAAAAACATCACGGTTTAACGGACGGGTGACCGATAACATGGCGATCTAATTGAACAATCAGGCCAATAACCACAGCCACCTTGACTTTTAAGATGCCTGGCTTCTGCACAGTACAGCTTGTCGAAAGGTTCGTCTTTGTTACCAACATTCCTATTCAGATTCAAGACATTCAACCGGACGATCATATTCTAGGTATATTCCACATATCAATTAGACTGTCAGATCTGGCATTCCGCTCAAAACTGTTTCTCTATCGTATAGCACAAAATCCCTGATGATTGGTCTCCATAGAAACAATTCATTTTTTGGCTTTAAGAAACATTGAGAAACTCAATTACATCTAGAGCAACCATTCAGTAAGTAACACTTATCTGGCCCACGAAGAAAAACATCTACGTTTTCAAATGAATGAAAGTAAGTCTTGGTGAGCGGTTAACATTCGACTAACAGTGCATTGTTAGTTTCTTTATGTTGCCTGCTCAAAGCTTTTTGGCGGGAAATAGTTTCAATTTCTTGCGTATCAGGTGACCTTGAAGTAACTAATAATATGCGCGCTCTTAGGTTGAAACTCCAGAACTATTCCCACTTTTATGAGAAATTTATAATAG
This sequence comes from Porites lutea, assembly GCF_958299795.1. NCBI lineage: Eukaryota > Metazoa > Cnidaria > Anthozoa > Scleractinia > Poritidae > Porites > Porites lutea. The sequence continues at coordinate 40,521,885 of NC_133205.1, forward strand.
TCACTTTAGTGTATTCTTTTGACAGGAGTTTCGTGTGGTTGCAAGCAACTTCCAAGACCCAAGTCAGTTGCACACTAAAGGTCGCATAACCGAGTCTCAGACTATTGAACGGACTTTCGTTGCTTCAATATATTTTCATTCAGAAGGACCTTTCAACGTCCATATAACTAGAAATGGTCGAGATGTACTCGGAAGCCCATTTAAGGTGACTCTGGAGAAAGGTGTCATGGTGAAAAGGAGTAAGCTGTCTTTGATTGGTTCTGACATTGACTGCATGAGAGTAGTTGGAGGCGTTCTCCAGAAAGCCATCGATATCAAAAAATCGGAAATTGAGTTATGGGGAATACCCAGTATAACCGCCGACTTGTTGACGCAAGAGGCACTGATGCTGGCGTCGATGACCGACAGTGGAACGTACATCTACGTCTGGGATGCCAGCTGTGGCAGCCTTGCGGAAGAGAACCTTAACTTTTGGTTGCACCAGCTTACCGTCTACGCTCCCTCAGCCAGTGTGATTCTACTGGGTGTGAATCTCAGTTCCACGCACGCCAATGAAATGGACTTGAAGCCTTTCCAGATGGTAAATCCACAGTTAGGTCAATCCATTTTCGCCGGCACCACTTTCACATCGGAACCAGTTAAACTCTTGGAGGAAGTGTTACTGGTGGCTGGAGGAACGAACACCTGCCTAAATCCTGTGTGGCACCGATTCGAGTCTCTGGCATCTAAAGTTATCAAGAAGAGAGAGAGTGGCGTTGAAATTCTTGACGAGACAACCTTTAAAGACCTTGCTGGCGAATGCGGCATCCACGGCGATTTTCTCTGCAAGGAAGCTGTTGAGCATCTTGAGATGTCAGGTATAGGTCTTGCTGTAAGAGAAAGACCTTTCTTCACAGTACTGCAGCCTCTTTGGTTGGCGAGACATCTTACTGAGATTGCCAAGACAAGTCAGAACGGATCATTAGACAGGAACCTCTTAGGTATGCAAATGTGTGTGTGATGAACGTTGGTGGTGTGTTATTTTCAAAACCTCTAACCTTAACAATAGCTCTGATTTAGACTTCATTCTTACATTTACAAAAGGTTATTTTAAAATAGGTCAAAGGCTTAGCGTGTACTATTGAGTCGTGGTCGAACGTAGCAGGTTGCTAAGCACGACAATCGCGTAACGACGAGTGCAACTCAAGCTTCTTGAGTGCATAGCAATCCTCCCAAGTGTACCCATAACTCAAACATAACTCAAAAGTACACGCTAAGGCGTCTTCCATTTGTCTTAAACCATAATCAAAGGAGAAAAACATATTTGCTAACAGATAATAAGGTCGGGAATGACGTGAGTGTTGCCATCCGCGCGTATCATGGCGTATGCGGCTCGTTCTTTTCAAACGCTTTTCGATCGAAAATGTTTTTGCTGAGTAAGTTATTTCCGCCTTAATGTGGTTTGTAAAATCCTTTTTACGTTATCTTCAACGACTTTTGCCACTTTCTCTATGCAAACAAAGCATAATCATGCAGAAATTGGTGAGCATTCACTCATGGGAAAACAGTTTGACTCTTGGGGGGTGAGGGGCTTTCGCCCATTTTCCCTCCCCCACCTCCGACGACTTACACGCAGGTCACCGTACAGCTCATCTGTTTTTGGCCCGTCTGTAAATGTAACATGGGATTTAATGGTGTTACAACAAAACTGGTGTTTTCCTTCTTTGTTTTTTTTTTAATAGTAACTGATTGATCGTGCACTTTCGTTTCCTCAGACATACCCAAGCAGCATGTTGTTAACTTCCTTATCAGAAGACACCTAGCTTTGGAACAGCTCGACAAGAGAACTGTTGATATCATTCCTTACCTGTCGTCCGTTCCCGAAGAGAGCTGGCTATTGGTGGATAAGTCAAAATATACGACTTTTAGACATCTGGTGTTGTCCGTTCCACCATATCACCTCCATTCAATGTTTCAAAATCTCGCTGCTTGTATCCTGCAAAAATTCCCCTCTGTATCACTTGGGAAATACACGCTAGTATCCTACGCCGGTCAGTTTCACTTCCGTCTTGACTGTGGTCCTTGTATCGTCAATAGGAGTGTTGCAGAGGTGCGCTTAACAGTAAGAGCGCCTGGTCAAAGCATTTGTACAAAAGCCACGGAAGAAGTTTTGTGTTTTCTCCAAAATTGTATCAAGGAATTAGATCATTCATACGAATTCACCGTTAAGGTATCGTGCAGCGTGTGTAGGCAATACTATATTGATTTGATCGAAGTTCAAGAGGCGGCAGGACAAGGCGAGACTGAACGTTCGTGTGGGCGATGTCATGGCAACCAAATGTCGCTTTCAGACTTACTGAATGGTTTCACTGAGAGTCGACCAGCACCAGAATTTGATTGGCGTCCTTTTTATAGAGCTCTAGATCCAGGTTTGTATGTACACCAGACTCAATTTACCTTTTTCTTTCTAATCAAAGATCAAACGCAGCTTCTATAGACGATGAAGATTGTGAAAACTTTAGGTGTAATCGAGTTTGACATTTAAAGAAAAAAACACGTTAGTTTTCCACTATCAGTCCGAAGTTGTTAGGCACAGTTATTGTCATGATTATTATTTTTTATGTTTTACGTTTTTCAAATAAGCTTTGTTCTCTCTAGGATCAATGAAAAAGATAGCGTACGTTGCGAAGAATTTTGGAAGGCATGTCAACCTTGTGTTTCCTGAGATCCACTTTTGACTCATACTAATTTGAAAGTAGAGAAGCGACAAAACCTCCATCCAATATTTCGCATTTTATTTACTTGACAATCGATTTATTTACTAACTTAAATTAATTTTTATTCAACTTTTTGTTCCTACAGGAAGTCCCTACTCCAAGAACGATATTCCCTCCGCAGACACTCTGTTACGTCCCTTGATTCGCTACATTGGAGATAGGGAGGACAGACAAGAGGCAAAATTGTTGGGGGAAATAAAAGGGATGTTCGAAAACATGACCAAAGCGTTCGTGGACATGAAAAACGTAGGTTTGTTGTTTATAAACTCTACGTACATAATGGTCAAGATTACACATGGTATTTTGGTTAGTACAATGTATTTGAAGCCGTAAAGTTTCCAAGATATGTTCACAAATTTTATACTAATGGCTGTTTTGTTTTTTGCATGTTTGTTTGTTTGTTTGTTTTCCCCCACGTTGTGCGCAGAAGAGTGAGAATGGACCTTCACGGCGAATTGAAAGGCTTCGTGTGTTTATTAGTATGCATCCGTCGGTATCATCACCTCTGTTTTGACTGGCTACAAGCCCGTGTTTGATTACTGTTAGCACGTTTTCTCTCCCTCATACCTACGGACAATTGGATGAGGTTTTTGTGATATCCAGAATATTTTAGGTCAAGATAGGTAGCCTACGAACGGGCTTCCATGTGGAGCGGGGGGAGGGGGGGAAGAGAAAATCGGCAAGCGTGAGCATGAGCGTGAGCGCGAGCGCGTGGAGCTTGTAGACTTTGTTTTGTTGCCGCCCATCCGCCCATTTGCAATTATCCTGTAACTCATATTTCAATAACATGTCATGTACATTCCGTGCGCAAACAAATTCCACAGGGGGCCCTCACAAATTGTGGGAATATATCATGCGATGAATTCTTTTATAAAAGGTCGGAACAGACATCTTTTTACCTGAAATGTTGTGTATTATTGTTCTTCCGCTGAAAACGGCGAATTATAGCGATTTGAGGAGTTTCACCTTCGACGTTTACCTGACCGTATAGTAGAGAGACAGGTAAAGGTCGAATGTAAAACCCCTCAAGTCGCTGTAATTCGCCCTTTTTAGCTGCAAGAATGACCTCATAGAAAAGAATTAATCGCATTATATTCAATTCCTCTAAATTGAAAACAGTACAACGCTCAAACAAATTGTGTGGGCCCCATTTGGATTATTCAATTATCTGCTAGCAGATAACTTATCTTTAGGTTGCGCTGTCTTTCTAAAAAGAAACTTTAGCTAGGCCCTTAGCCAATGGGTCGACAGATATTGCAATGACTTATAATAGAGAAGTGAAATTCTTCGCTTTTAGGTTGCTGGCTTGCTATAATTGTTTATTATCATTAACCTCTTTGTTTTTCAGTACGACACTCCGAGGACTGTCTGCATTCTTCCCGAATTCCAAAGAGCATCTGTTGCTAAACGCGGTGCGCTGAAAATGTTATTGACGTATGGCAAGCCAAAGTACCGGCTCTTCCTTCTTTGTGAGGGGAACGGGGATGGAACGGGTGTGCACTTTCTAGACTACAGCAGACACAAGGGTTACAGACTAGAAACTCCTTTAGCTGCTGCCTTTATCAAGGATTGTGCGGAATTGCTGAGGTTTACTTTCCAGGTGCTTGCTGTCGCTTATTTTCGAATCCCTCATAATATACTCTGTTTGGTCCCCACTCTCCCGTATATTCGATATATTGTTCTCCGTTTGCAAGGTCCATTAGAAAACAAAATTGATCCAAAATGAATCGCGCAATATTTCGCCTTTGAACATGCGTTCTGTTGCACACTGCGTTACATCATTATTGACCAAGCGTGAGGTGAAGATGGCTAAATATTGACCACATTCGTTTTGCGTTTCAGTTTTTATGGATCGAGAAAAAGTCCAGAGTCAATGACAAAGCACAAAAGAATGAGGCCAGCATTAGTAGTATGGTAAGGGATGGTATGTACCTTTTTCGCAGGGGAATCTAAAACCGATGACGTCATAGCCTCTTAATCAGTCCGGAATATCCCTAAATTTAAGGACAGGGCCAACTGGTCATGCGACACTTTTCAACCAATGAGAAGGCGCGCTTGTGTTTATCAACAAACAAATCAAAACATCGCCCCAGTTATCAAAATTTTCAAAACAACGGTCGGAGTCGGACAGAATCAGTCATCGTTTCGGGGCTCTCAGGCATATTTTTAAGACTTTTGATGAGGCATACACAATTTTTTTAAGTGGATAGCGTATCGGAAGCCATATTGGAAGTGTCTCGTGAAATATTCAGCAAATTTCGTGGCTTATTTCTTCTTTTATCTTTTAAACAACGCGATGTATAGGTGAGATTTTAGTCGGTTTTCAACGTAGGTGAACAAGTATCTATTATTTTTTCGATTCACAGAGTTTTTACGAAGTTCTAGATATTTTTCCTCGATTGTCATATCGATTAATTTTTGTCATGTTGAATGTGGAGATGGTAGACAACCTAGAATTTTGGTAGACAATTTTTGAATTCCGAGGTCCAAAAAACGTACGTTTTCCACTCCCGGGTTTCTCACAGAGCCGTGTTATTACTTTTTTTCGCATTAGTACGAGCCTTTACCTTTTTTCTTTTCAAGGCCAAAACAACTTTATAAGTCTTATTGATCTGATGGATATTCACGTCTAACATCTCGCCTCACTTTGCCGAATTTGCGGAGATGAAATTGAAGATCATAAGCGCAAGGTAGATACTAACCGCTTTGTTTCTGAAATTCACTAATCTGGAAAGATTTAATGTTGTTGGATTCTCCAAATGTTCATCCACCGGTAAAAAACAATCAAAGAAACAAGGCAAATCTCAATTATAAATGATGTATTTCGCAACTCATTGAACATGCAATGATTATCTGGGATAAAATTAAAACATTGCAGGTACTACAGCAAGCAAAGAAAGCACCAGATGCGTGAAGTAAACGCGAAACAACACAAAAAAACAAACAAGAAAAGTTAATAAATTTGAACTACTTTCTATTCTTGTTATGATGACTGGTACTTTGATTCTTGTCCTTCAGAAGTTAATGGGTAGTACAATCCTGTTTTGTACGATCTCAACAAATTTTCACACTCTCTTTAAGGCTATTTTTACACGGGACCAGTTTGCTTCTATCAAAAATCTTGCAAGCCATGCCAGTGAAACCACGACCTCTGCGATCGGTCCGGAATCAGTTCGAACACCCCAATGATTCCTTGCAATGATTAATGCTCTTATTCTATTACATGAAATGTTTTCTTTGAAATATTAAATGTGAAACCTAGACGAGTACTGAAAGCTCATCTTTAATTCTGTCTGACTCCGTCCGTTGTTTTGAAAATTTTTGATCACTGGGGCGATGTTTTGATTTGTTTGTTGATAAACACAAGCGCGCCTTCTCATTGGTTGAAAAGTGTCGCGTGATCAGTTGGCCCTGTCCTTAAATTTAGGGATATTCAGGACTGTTAATAAACTGTGGAAGAATCTCATTATAAGGATAAGGTCATGTGCCTTTTGAAGTGGTTCAACCGGTTCGATGGGTTTGTGCCATTTCCAAGTGGTTCAACCGGTTCGATAGAAGATTCATGAATGTCCCGCTAGATATTGAGATTCCCCGGCATAAAAGGTTAATTTCATCCTTACCATACTTCTAACTTCAAGCCATCTTGACCGAACCGAGAAGTTTGATCAAAAAAGGATTTATTGTTATATGGCAAAAAAAAGCCCGGCGTTTTACCTGCTTTACCGCTGGTTTTCCAACATCAGATCTCCCGATGCCGACATAACAAGTAGATCATTAGAAGCACTGGGTGCGGTTCCTAGAAAGATGATTAAGTTTAACCCAGGATTAAGCCAAAGTTTTAAGCAAGGTTTTCTTGTCTAAGAACATGCAACTAGACCTTAAAAAAAGCTGTTGAGCCTTTACCCCTGGTTACGGTAATAACAACACAAAACGTTACTCTAAGCAATATATAAGAAAGTCACTGCCATGAAGTTGAATCCACTGCAGACCCTTTTGGACCTTGCTTTTCAGACAGCCTTTTGAAGATGTCCATTGTGCCGTGTTGAAGGTGTTTACAAGCCTTGCTAAGTACAAATGGGCTCAGGAACACATGACAACTTGTCTAGCCGTGCTAGAAGGAGATCATAATGACCCTAGTACAAAGCATTATTTTCAGTCTTTTAAACTAATTCTAGTAACTATTCGAATCGTATTTACAAATAGTGACTGAATAAATTAATGCCATGTTTCTATTGGTCAGTAAGTATTAAAATGAAGGTCCAAAATAGCTAACAAAAACAAATAACAGAGGCGTCTAACGGGTTTCATAACCAGTCCACTTTAATTACTATGATCTTTTCAAGTTCTGTCCATCCTGCCTCCTTTTGTAATTGCTGTGTTATTTATGCCTTCTTTTATAAAGCTAAAGCAGTTATTTTAATGTTTCACTCAGTTTGGTGTCAGTTCTCACGGTTTTATTATTATTATTATTATTATTATTATTATTATTATTATTATTATTATTATTATTATTATTATTTATTTTGATATATAATTTCGTGACTCAGTTCCTTTAAATTGTTTTCAGATTCTTCTTTCTATTGGCGCCGTCTATGCATTTGGAGTTGGCGTGGGTCTCTTTGCGTTGAAAGATGTTCAAGAAACCTTAACCAACCTGCTCGGTATTACTGAGAACAGTAGTGCTGTGCTATGCGCTGTTCAGTGGAAAAATATCTTCAAAGAGGTTTGTTCATGTGAATTTAATTTTTCTTTCCAGGTTCTCATTTATTATGAACTAAAAGAGCTTAAAGGAGAATTGAAGGAAAAAATGTATCCTTTAGTTAAGCATTTCTTAGACAGCTCTATGTAATTGAACATTTACAAAATATGTAGAAATATATAACCTTCGTTGACATCTCAATTTCTTCGTTGACACAGATGGACGGGTTTCTAAAGGAAGTCCAGGAAAGTTCAAGCTCAATTTCTCAACCCCAGGGCCTCGAGACGCTGTCTGGAGCAGGGCGTGGCTGTCAATTGGGTGGTAAAAACTACGAGCATCTCCGAAAACTTTTGTCCGAGTGGGGACCTAAAGATGACTTCGGTGGATTGCGACAGGAACCTCGCGATGGATTAGGAGCAATCTGGGTGTGTGAGGAACACAGAAAATACAGCAAGGAAACTAGAAACGTCATGGTCATGCCATGAGCTGAGGCGAAACTAAGGGCGCTTTCCAAGAGTCAGAACTGGCCGGCCGGACCAATGCCGCACCAGTCATTTTGACACAGCAATAAGCTTTTTCAAATAGTTTTTGCTAAAAAGGTCATCTTCGTGCATACCATTTAGGATTTAACATATCTGGCTGGATAGTTTTGTTTAAAAGTGAAATTCTCATTACGAAGGGAATGGTCCGGCCGATCAGTTCCGACAAATGAAAAGCGCCCTAAGAAACTATTTTTGGCCGACTTACTACCTTTACGCCATTTCGAAAAATGCTCAACAAATCGAGCTCATAGAAATGACGAAGTAGTCGCAGCAGTCGTTAAAGCATATTTCCCTTTGTAAACGGTCGTTGCCATTTATGTTGGCTTGACATGAAGTACTTACCTCTTCAACGGTCGATGCTACCATTGGTAACCAACCTTTAGTCAAGATAGATGTAATATATTCCCTGGGTTAAGTTACCACAACGCGCTTCTATAATACGTTGTTGAATAGTCTTAGAAAGAACAACGTTGAAGTCCAAGTTGAATTTACGTTAAAAGTTATGGAAAGGGCTAGGGAGACCTGTTATTGATATTTAAGTTACATCGACAGTTGGCTAATTTTTGTTTTTTGTTTTGGAAAGGAAGATACCCTGCGAGCAGAGGCTACATTTTTGCTGTGTTAGCTGGCGTACGAAAAGTAGCCTGGGTACTTTTCGCACGCCCGCTCACACTGCGAAAATGTAGCCTCTGCTCGCAGGGTAAAAGGAAGAGGGATTAGGATACAAAAGGCTATAGGTCCGGGTTCGACCCTAGGTTGCGATTTTCGTCGGCTTTTTAATAGAAACACATTCAATCTGACAGGTTAAAAATTTTCCAAGTGTCTTAAAAATGGTAGCGACAGTTTACGAATATTTCAAAGGACAACTGGGTCGTTGACGTTGTCGTAGTAGGGAGCTTTAGCAACGATGACGACGACGGCAACTATAACGTCGAAAAACAAGTTGTTTTGTAAACAGGACAACAGCTATGCAAGTGCATCACACTTTTTTGGTAATACACTGCTCGTATTTGAAGAAGATCTGCGCCTGACTTAACGTCCCTTTATGTCCTGAAACTACCGAGGAACAGACAAAAGTTTTGAAAATGGAAAATTTACAGAGATTAGGAAAGGATGTCTTTAAAATGGTTAATAATCTAAACGAACAAAAAATCAATTAATAGATTCAGTTTTCATGTAATGGGAATTATGTAGATCGAGGAGGTTCTTCATATCATAAGAAACGCGAATAGAATACCTACTAACAATCAACTTGCCTTTGCTACTCGCGTTTTCAGCAAATATTGGAGAGGTTAAGCATCAGGTTTACGTCAAGGGCTAACGCGAATTTGTACCACGTGACCAAGTTTCCTCTTTACTTGTAGTTTACGGTTCATTATTTCTACACAAGCCATAATTTAGTAGTTTTACGCAATTTTTAATCCATAAGAATTGTTTCGAGCCGTTTTCAGCTGCTTATTTTCTATTTTGAAAAATTCTTAACTTGAATCTGACGTTTACCGTTTGAAATGAAGCTTAAACCCTCTCTTGATATTACCTTGCAATACGTAATATATATCTTTGGCGTCATCCACGCTAGTTCCAAAATTGACGAGATTCGCACTTTGCGATATTTGTGATGGTGATATTAGTGATATTTGGCGTAAATACCACGAGCGATATTTCGAAATTGTTATAGGTAATTTCACGAGCTGTTAGGCGAGTGAAATTTGAGACAATTTTGAAAGATCACGAGTGGTATTTATGCCAAATATCACTACAAATCATGCTGTTATTTGTTTAAAAAGTTACTACCCACAAAGGTTTTGTAATTTTCGCATGTAGGTATTTCAAATTAAGCTGAAATACCACTGCTCTAAGCCAATCAAATTGCAGAAATTTCTCATGTAGTAGTATAAAAGTATAAACACCTTTTTGAAAAAATATAGATTCAGTGTTTATTAAGTCAGATTGTTAAGTCGGGTCAGATTGTGTTCTTTCTGAGAAACTCATTTTCGTATTTTGTGAATAATCAAAAAGGGCAACCTTACATACTTTCAACAACCCTTTAATTTGCTTAAGAAACAGTCTGTCGTCTTCTTTAAAGGATTAAAACTAAGATGAAATCATTGAAGGCGTTCGTGAGCCTTGTCTTTTTGTCCTCTCTATGGATTTCAAGCGTTAATGTTAAATCCCACCCTTAATCATGGTGACAAAGCAATGAGAGTGACTTTTTGGATGAGTTTTAAAAACTGTAGCTAAATGCTAATGTCGTCAGCAGGATTTTTTAACCAAATATCACGTTTGGTCTGGAGAGCATGCTTGATTCGAATAGTTATTAGACTTAGTTTAAAACACTGCTAACAATGCTTTGTACTACAATCATTATATGATCTCATTCTAGCAGCTAGTACCTTCTTTTTCAAAATTGTTATCGATTTTTGCTTAAAGTTCTTTCAGTGTTTTTGTCTTGTAAATTAAGTACCTTTTTTAAAATAAATTTGTATAAATATCACAGTCAAGCTATCGAAGTCAAGAATGTCTTCAAGCTGCGTTCAATGCACAGCTGTTCTAGTCTGCTCCTTCGAAGGCTACAGCGGCCTGTACTCGGACGTAGAATGGACCTTCGCGTTCATATTCACGCAGTCGCAAATGAAACGGCTTCTCAAACGTTTCCTTGGAGAATGGAGACCGCAAAAGTGCTACGATAAGTTCATACTTCTGCTCTTTGCCAGCTTTGTCAGTTTCTGTACTCCTGTCCATCAGGTATTCCAGGAAACCTGAGAAAAAGAAATTTCCTCAGAAGTTCGTTTTAAAGTAGCACCACGCAAACTTACTTTGATAGACCCAAACTCAGACAAACAAAATTGAAATTAAAATAGCGAATTCCTCACTAATGAAGAAAAAAAAAACCACACGAACAAACAAATAACAAAACTCACTCTGACATCATTCTTGTGCTGTGCTATTACGCCCTTTGGGGTTGGGCAAGTGCTAACAAAGGCTCGATGCTATCCAAAGGTGACCGGTCGTTTCGCCAACGTCACGTTCGCTAACGTCAAGTCGTTTCGCGCACGAAACAATTTAATAATAAGAAGAATAATAACTTTTTTTGGTGTCGATGTATTTAGCTTAACAGTTTTAATAAGCTAATTGGGGACTCTCTCCTAACTGCTGGAAAACTAATCTATTACATGACTTTTAAATTAATGATCTTACCTAAAACCTGAAAACTATATACAAATGTACGTGACTCAGGATTTACACAGGTCACAGCAGTTACTATTATTATCTATATGGCTCGAAAGGTCCACACCGCGTATATGTTTCTTGAATGCTTTGAGGCTTGTTAAGTTTCTTAGCTTACCACTGACCTTCGACGAAATAAAAGGTCCCTGGTACCGCAGCGAATACCTCCCATAGGCCACTGTATCAAAGTGGGGTAGTTCAAAATCCGAGTTTTTCAGGCGTTGTTGTGTACTATTGATCCTGCATGAGCAACTCAGAATCACACCCTGGTGACAACCAGTATTTTACTTTATACATTAGTATTGCAATTGAAAAACGAGTGCTGTACATATAACTCGTTATTTAAGCTATTGTTTTTTTGGGGGGGAACTGACCCAGCACGTTGGCGAACCGACTTAATGCGTTGGCGAACAGGACGTTTGCGAAACGACTCGTAGGCGAAAGGACCGTTAATCTAACCAAAACTCACTCACAAGGTACTTAACGGCCATACTGGAAGAGATATAGAGACGCACTGGGATAAGACAAACAAATGAAATAACCATTTTTGCCAATGCCTCTCTGCTCTCCAGCATGACTGTTTTATACCACCCACTCATATGGCAATTCCTTACGATATGATGAGATGAAGAGAAGTATTGGCCGGTTTGCACCAGCCTGTAAATATACAAAAGGTTCACTTCAAAAGGTTTTGTTTCCATTAGAAAAGCATTTTGTTGCTCTCGCTACATTTCAAGCACCTCCATAAAGTAACAAAAATAAATATAACGTGATAAAAAAAACCACAGAGCAGGCTATTTACCAGCAAGGCCAAGAAGTTACTTTCGGGACTACCGAGAAACAATTACAAATCTATCTAGTGGATAGAGTAAGACATAAATCTGCCTTGTGAGTTCCTCAGCCTAAGTCACTCTGCCTTCCTGAAAACTTGCCTTGGGCCCGTTTCTCGAAATTCCCGATAACTTTTCGGGCCCGAAAAGCTGTTTTACGTTTGCCGTGTTTGCATTCAAGATCAAAGTTTCAATATTAAATTTTGAAGAAGATTAGATACAATGAAAGTATCAGTTAAGCAAAATTGGCCGTTTGTGAGAAAGGAACTGTGCTACTGTTCAACAGTTGATTTTAAAATTTGCCTTCGGATACGAGAAGTTACCGGGCCTTTCGAGAAACAGGTCCCTGGTTGGTAACAGATGCTATTTTACCTGGACACGTTGTCATGTGTTCTTGAGCCCATTTGTACTTAGCAAGGCTTGTAAACACCTTCAACACGGCACAATGGACATCTTCAAAAGGTTGTCTGGAAAGGTCCAAAAGGGTCTGCAGTGGATTCGACGTCATGGCAGTGAAGAGCGACTTTGCAAGCAACGATAGCTCATCAGAAGGAACATTGGGTGAATAAAATATAGATACCAGTGCTTCTAATGATCTACTTCTTATGTCAGCATCAGAAGATCTGATGTTCGAACACAAAATTTTCATCACCTCGTCATTACAGATTGTGTTGTCAAAGACAACCCTCAAGCCTGCCTCTGACAGTGAAATAGCACCGACTGTTTCTATTGCAATAAGCTTAGGTGCTGGATCACAAGCTGTCAGGAAGGAGAAAACATTCTGTAGGAAAGCAGGGTACTGCTCTGTCACCTCCACTGGTCTGGATTGAGCTAGAAAGCCAAAAAACCTGATGATGCCTAAAGGGTAAAAAAAAATAAGATACTGTATTTATTTGATTAACCGCCCTGGGCCCTTATTAGATTTTTGGACGTTGAGAGTACGCGCTTATTCGAGGCTGGGTGCTTATTAAATTTTCAACATTTTCAGCAAGTGTAGTATGTTTATTTTGCAACAAAATAATAAATGGTACTAACAAATCATGAAGATGTAACAAGGCAAGGTTTCTGTAAAATACTCTGAAGAAAACTCCGTCTTATGGAAGTCTCTTATTAGTACTTATTCAATTTTGGGAGGGTGGGGGGGGGGGAAAGTGGGTGGGATGGGGGTGGGCACTTATTTGAATCTGACTGGGAGTGGGAGGGACGTGGGGTGGGGGTGGGTGCTTAGTCGAGGCTGGGTGCTTGTTAACGTTCTGCCTTTAGGACAGGTGCTTATTCGAGGTGGGCGCTAATTTGAGGTTAGGCGTTTATTCGAATAAATAAGGTACTTTAAGTTTGTAAACAATATAAAAAATTCATCACTTAATGAAGTTTCGAACTCAAATCTTCTTTCATGACAGACGAAAGGCACCCCAAACTGCTTTTTAAAGAAGCTGTACCAGTTTTAACACTTTCAACACTGTTAACAAAATCCTTCCATAGCCCAAAGACTAAAATTAAGGCTGCTTTCAACAGGCTGTACAGTTGACATGGAAACTAATTTGTTGTTAGCCTGCCAGGTATGGATCAAGATGATTATGTCCTCTTTGGTTAAATAGGAAATGTCATCAGAAAACAAACATGTGTTGTAGTTTTTTCCTTTCAGTCACTTTTGTCAATAAACTTTGCAGCGGTACCTACTGATTTAGGGTACAGTGGTGTATTTCCATTGACTTTCCATGAGTGAAGTTAAGTGTAAAATTACAACAAAAATGGCCTTCAAAATCATCTCTTTTATGCTGAATGTCAACAACTCTAAGTACTGACTGGAAAGTATTTACAATCCAATTCCAGTTGGTTGAATTCACCATTTAAACCAGCTTCCTTAATATAACTCTTTTTGTTGTACAGTACTTTCAGGTTTTAAGCTTAAAAAGCTGTCAAACACAATAGAATGCCACAATAAATAATGTCAATGATAACATGTCCTACTACTTTCAAGAGATGGGGGAGGGAAGCATTATTTCTTGAACAAAGGCTAATAATCGAGCTCACTCATGAGATTACCTGTTGTGAGAGCATTAATGGCTACTGCAAAAAATACCATAATAATATTCTGAATTCACTGTTGGGGCACTGCTTCATGTAAGCCCTACTTTTGCAGTATCTTTTCTGTACGATTTTGAACATACACTGTACAATGCATCAGTTTGTTGAAAAATTCCCTATTCAGCCTACCAGTATTTGCCCACAAACACAACTGTGCTAACGTTAGTACCTTTGTGTTTTTAATACATTGAGGAGTCTGGCAATGAGGACTAAAGGACTCTTAAATAATTAGAAACAGAGCAACAGGTTCTAGTGCAAGCCTCCAAAATGTACCCTTAATTGTGCTATTGTAACAAAAAAGGCCAGAATTATTATGCATTATAGATTACTATGGTATTTTTGGAAATCAGCCAAAACTGCACACGCACAAACGATAATGTGAATGTGAGGTTTACATGAAGCTTTACCCAAATGGCAATTTCATTTACAAAAATATTATGGTACTTTTCAAAGTGGCATATTTGGAGAGAATTCTCAATTCTAGACACTTACTTGGTAACATAAGAGACATCAGAGGGTCAGCATCACCACTTAGTAAAAGGTTATACAGCCTTTTGACTACACCAATCTCTTCAGCAAACATCAGACCATTTTTCCCTGAATCAGCCATCTGTGTTAGTAGTTCAATGCAGTTTAAACGGAGCAACATATCATCACCATCTAGCTCTTTTCCAAGCTTCTCCAGGATTCCACACCTTTTGCAGTATTCAAAGGCTCTGTCAGACAAAGCCTGGATAGTGACTATCAACTCGTATACTCTGAAGCGAATGACATCTTTTTTCAACAGAAGGGCCTCGAATTCACTTTTAATCTGGTGTTGAAATAAAAGTTCGAGTCCTGAATCATGTTTAGCGGTATTGACCAGAGTTTTTGTAGCTAACTTTGCACAGGAAAGGTTCTCATCGCTCAGAGCACGAACGGTGTAAACCAGGACATCAACGTTGCCTAGAAGAGCTTCAAGCCCATTTATTGTAGCAGAACATCTTTCCAGTTCACTCAAACAAAGCTCACGGACTTCAAACACTGGATGATTCATTCCTTCGATGACAAAGTCGTGGTACTGCGTTATGACTGCGTCTGCTTTTTCCAAAGACAGCAGTTTCTTTAGGATTCCTTTGCACACATCAATTTGTTCTTCGTTTTTAGCGCTTAAACACCCGAAAAGCAAATGTACCGGGATGTGGGGTACCAACTCCCTAAGACTGAAGGAAGGGCTGTTGAAAAGCGCACTGAGGTCCTGTAAGGCTGCCATCAGTTCTTGGCCAGATGAAATTGAAATTCTTTGAACAATTTCCGCACACTTCTCGGCAGCCATCTTTGTCAAAGATGAGCCCACGATGATTTTGCTCTAGCGGTGTGCGCCCGAACAGAAGGTAAGTACGTCATGTATTGGGAATAATTTTTACCGCTGTAGGAAGCCCTTCCAAAAAAAATTTCATTACATGTTCAGGTAGCTGAACACAGTTTCTCTAGCCTGTGTATAGCCGTCCCCTCCGCTCATAAAAAGGGAGGGGACGGCTGTACACAGGCTAAGTTTTATTTATCATGAGGACATATGCAGCCGAGCTCTTGGCCGAGGACAAGCTGAGAAAAATGCGCAGAAGTTGTCAGTAGAAATACTGTACAGTCGAACCTCTATATAACGAACCTAAGGCCTGAAAAAGAACCTCGATAAAAAGAAAACCTTGGTATAGCGAACACATTTTGCCAGTCCCTTGACCCTTCGTTATATCGAGGTTCCCGTTGTATCCTGTTTTGGTCGCCTTTGAAAGAGCGTGATCTCAGCGCGCGCACAAGGGTTATCGGGGGCGCCAACCGCGGAGGAACAAGGATCGGACGTCAGTATTAAGAGGCGCACAATGCTGCCGCTTCAGTCCTTGATTCATCTCACTTCACCCACTCAGATCAATGAAGGGGTTCGAAAAACGTGGGTCTCGGAAAATTTTGCCCCGATCTCGAAATCTCGGAAGCTTTTTTAATGAGTCTTGTAGTTTCGTTTTCGAGTTTGATACAATTTTTTCGTCTTAAATAGAGTCTATTTTTTTCTCGGATTTGTCATTTTTTCGTTTGGTTTCTAGAAGTCTAGCCTGAGAAAACAGCCAACATTTGGCGACGCTGCCACTGGCTTCCCCGCCAAATGACGTCTGAGAAACGAGCGCAGAAATTCCATACTGTGGCCTGCGTACCATGGCGGTTTTGTCGAACCGGGCGCACGAGCGGCGAAGCCGCGAGAAAAATAAAGTTGCTCCAGCCCCAAACTCCGCGTGGTTTCTCTGCCCTCGCCCTCCTTTATTACTTAGCGCGCCCAACGATAACCGCCATGCTACGCAGGCTATCCATACTGATGACCCGTCACTACCCGGATCTGGGTAGTGCTTTCACCGTTTTCAAACTTTACGCAACAACCTCCAACAACATGCAACAGGGTGTGCAAACGGACGCAACATGTAACATCCAACAATGTTGGGAGTTGTTGGCCAACAATGTTGAGTCCGTTTGCACGAGGCTTAAGGATGAAAGAAACAAGGCTTAACGTCACCGCTCAATGACGCGACCATCTGAACCGAGAAAGGGGATTTAGTCACAGCTGGCATGATCTCACCAGATTTTTAAATGAGACTTTGGTTGTTGACAATTTACATCGGAAAACCAGTTGGTTCACGGTTTGGCTAAATGGTGAGCAATTTCGTCCAGAAATCGCGTTTACTATTTCTACAAATCAGTTCTATTTACCGAAAAACGGCCGCGAAAGCCTGAAACTGGTATCAAAGATGGCTTTGAAGAAACTGAACACGAATTTCCGTTTGGAATATTCCGTCCGGAAAAACTGGACTACCTTTTTAAATGTTTCGTTGCGTCAGAAAAATTCTCGCAGGAACGAACCAAAAAGTCGTGGACTTTCCAACTGAATTTTCCCGAAGCATGTTGTAAATGGTAAACAACCCTTGGTTGATGGTCCGGCCAGAGTTTGAATTCACGGCCTCCCGCTCACCTGAGATGAACTCTCCCAACTTAGCTAACCGGGCGGCGTGCTTGTGGGGAAATGTAAGAACGCTTGTTTTGCAGTCTTCTTACGGGCAATAGGGAGCTTAAGCAACAAAGACGGAGATGGCTATGAAAACGTCACTTAAAAGTGAAGTCGCGCTGCGTCAAACTTTATCGCGGTCATTCCATCTCGTTCGATTCGTCAAATGTTAACATTTTTTCCTGGAGGCTACAAGTTTGATCGGCTAGGCGTCTAAATTGTCGCGCGATAAAGGTGTTTCCGTTTAAACGCACGAATTTTCGATCGATGTAGCCTGCCTCGCAGACGCTCTAAACCTATATGGTTTAGACAAGTGCGTGGGCCGACTGCAATGCAGGCTAGTCCGGTGCCGTGTCATAGTAGCCTTAAACTCCCTACTTGATGATTTGACGCTGGCGGGGAAATAACTTACTTTTGGTCACTGTACTCCTTACTCTACAGAACAGCTTCTGTTTTGTGTATTGTTAGGTAGTTACGTGACAGACGTTCGAAAGGGAAAGGGAAAGGGAAGGGAGTTTCGGCGCGAGACCGCCGGCGAGGGAGAAGGGAGGAGGGGAACCCCTGCAAGGACGCTATTGTTTGTTAGGTTGTCTCATTTTTTTAATTGCTTTCTTTACCTTCACTTATTTCCTGCCTCGATTTTTTTGCTAATAGTCCTTATTCACTACATCCGCCATCTTTGCACGCGATTTAGGATCGATGAGATAAATGCAATGTCACGTGGGATTTAAGGGGGGCAACCAAATGATAAAATTTGCCAATACGAGTGATCGCAATCGAATTTGATCATTCTGTGAAGACAAGATGATGGCGGGTATCGTGAATAAGGTCTATTTGTTGGGTACTTGTATTGCAACTTGTAAATAAAGTTTTTGTTATAGTTTGTTTGCTTGTAAAGGGAAATTTAAATACGTCTTAACGAAAAATAAAAGAGCGAAATTAAATCCGTTTTGCATTGAATGCCATACGACGACGAAAAACAAAATACAAATCCGTTTTTCAGTATGTGTTATAGGAAAACGAAATATAAGAATCCCTCTACCAGTGCCATATGAAAACAAAACTCGAAAGGGAAAATTCAAATACGTATTCCAAAAACATAACAATACAAGATGCCACGGAAGACATGGAATTCCGTTTTCCAATGCCATACAAAAACGAAAATTAAATTTTAATTCCATTTTCCCATGCCTTTGAAAATCGGTTGGCACGGCTGTGTTTGATGTCGTCACCCATTTCTCGTCCCCATCTCTTCCCTTCCTTGTTTGTGGGTAGGAGCTTTGCGTGACGACCCTACAAAAACACTTTGTTTTGTCACATTACGGACTCAAACCAAGGTGCTTTCTGACGGTGCTAACAACGTCGGAGACATGCATAAATTCCTGCAGAGTAGTGTTCCTGCTTCTAAACATGACTATTCCATTGTTCAGTGTTGAATCAATGATTGTAACACAGTATGGGGTCCCAATTTCGTCATGGTAAGCGTAGCACTCATTTGTACTACCTTGCAATAGGCAATGTGTGGTGATACCTGAAAATATCAATTGAAAGGAGAATAGACATTCAACAGGATGAATAACATCCTTCATTTTGTCACCCTTTTTTTAAAAGGCTGGTTTCGAAGGCGAACGAAGGAAAGCGCAAAGCGAGCAAGGAGCGCGAGACACGCGCGATGGCGGAAGGCGCAGAAAAGATAAAATTGAATGGAACAAACAGTGGGGTGTGGACAGGCGTCCTTTTTTCTACGCCTTCCCCCACCGCGCGTGTCTCGAGCTCTACGCCTGTTTCGTGCTTCGCTCGCCTGAAAAACGCCAATAAATCGCGCCTGCTCTGAAGGCTAAGCGTGCCAAATGAGCCAATCTTGTTTTTTGATTGGCTACTCGAGCGGGCAAGATGGACTAGTGGCCGATCCAGGGGAGGGGCCCGGGGGTTCCGCCCCCCTTATTTTTAGACCAAACTGAGGTTCAAAAGGCGGTAAAAAAATTTGTTTGAGAAAGATCTGAAATGAATGGCAGAATGATGAATGTATCAGTATGTATATAATAAAAACAAAAACAATACCACATGGAAAGTGTTTTGTACGATATTTACGCACTCATCATTCGTAAATAGGGAGTTTAAGAAAAAGGAAAACGACGGCCGGTGTGATAACGTCACTTAAAAAGCACATTCGCGTTACTTCAAACTTTATCGCGCTTATTCCATCTCGTCCAATTCGTCAAATGATGGCAAATTTTTCTGAAGTTGAATTCTAAAGGAATGTGTCGAAGTAAAGAAAAAGAAAAAGAAAGTCGTTGTCTTTTGTTCACGGTCTCCACAAAGCGCATCTCAGGGTCTGGACGACCGGGCCCCCTCCTTATCTAAGGGTCTAGATGACCGGAACCCCTCCTTATCTCAAGGTCTGAAACTGGAACTGTATAGTGCTATGCTACATACACTGTAACACAAGTCTCGCGATAATATTCAAAATCGCCAATATCTCTTTCACTGGCTCTTTCACTTACCTGCTTCTCGAAGTTCTGATGACAGCTGTAGTACCACATCACAATGCTCCTTTTGTTGCGGTGTTTGACAAACAACAGCCACCTTAATAGGAGCCAGACGTGGGTGCAGATGAAGCACTGTGTACACGCCTACATTGCCACTCTCGTTTGAACGCTCCTTTTCCAGGTATGCATCCATCAAAAACGAAAGAAATCCTTTAGCAAGAGCAGAGGGTGCATGTTAAAAAAGCAATTTCAAACACACACATACTGCAAAACAGCTGTACCTTTAGCCTATGTTCACATCCTACAGTATAGCTCTTGCGCCGGCACGAACACCACGCCGGATTAGCCTCCTCCGCAGGCTTCACCATAGACTTCAAAACAGTCGGGTTTTTTCTCAAAACCAGTGAAGAAATCGGTAAAGCGTGACGTAAAAGTCTTAAGCCCGCGAAGCGCGCAAGTCCAGACCTTTTGTTTGACTGCTCGCGCGTACTTGAATGCGCAAAAATACGGACTGTTTTGCAGTCTAGCTTCACTGTGCTCTTGTAGAGAACAAGTTGGAGAATGGGGAGAGAACAGAAAGTGACGGTCAGTGTAACCGTTACAATATGAGTTGCCTGCGGAGGAGGCTAATAGGTGAACGACTTTGTGACGCCAAGGCCCGTTGCTGTTCATACTATATACGATAGCTTTGATAGCTTCGTGTCTACACGAAAACCATCCAGTGTAGTGTGAAGATAGCCTTTAAGGAGCTGAAAATTCATCAAAATTAAGTACCGTTAAAAGACCTTAAAATGATCAAAAATATTAAAGCTCAAAACATTAAAAGGGACGGTATATATAACACATCAAATAGAAAAGAAGGCAAGGATTAGCAAACCTAAAAAAGATAAAAAATGAATTAGGAGCCCATGGGCACTTTCGGTTTTTTGTAAACTTGACTTGTTAGCCTAACATTGACAAACTGTCTGACCTACATACATATATTACACTGTAAAATACAATAGGATTGAATATAGATATTGTAGAAAACGTACTTCAGCCACTTAAGACAGAATCCATTAGTAAATTGAGTAATTCTAAAATTCAGTGGACAAAAAATCTTGAACCAGAATAATTTTGATCATATTGCATTCTTTTTCACATTTTTCAAGGGCTATAGACGTAATTAGTAATCTGTAATAACACCAAAGAAAATTTCTTATGAGCGCACGCGAAAACAAATTTCCAATTTCACAAAATGACATCTTACACATGAAATTTTCAGAATTTTATCTGTGTTTTCACATTTTGTGTGAAATTGACATTTATTTTCTCAGGCTATCATGAGAAATTGTCTTTGGTGTTATTACAGATAACTAGTTATACCCATAGCCCTTGAAAAGTGTAAAAAAAGAATGAGATATTGTTTAAATTATTGTGGTACAACGTTTTTGTCCACTGAAAATTAAACTTACTCAATTTCCCATTGGATTCTGTCTTAAAGTTTCACTTATAAGCCCCCCTCCTCCCACCTATAAGGTCATCGACCTGTCAACAAAAGAATACATCAAGCCATTTTAAGCCCCCTGGCCCTAATATAAGTCCCCCCCGCCCCCCTCCCCACCATCTAGCTTGCATTGAAATAAAATTGATTTATTAATGGAGCTTTGAAGTCCAAATAACCAGTAACTGCAAAACGTATTTTGATCAGCACTGCTATAGCTTGTTTTGAAGTGCTCTTTTTCTCATATAGACCCCCTCAGATATAAGCCCCTCTGTTTACAGGCCTTCCTAAAACACCTTATGAAGATGTATAAGCTCAGGGCTTATATAAAGCAGCAGTTTACGCTATCCAATTTTACACTGTCTTAAGGCCTGGCCCCGGTTGTTCAAAAGTTGGATAGTGCTATCAATGGGATAAATCGCTAACCAGCGTAGGAGTACGAAAACCAAATGCTTTGTCGACTGGATAGTGATAATTTTTATATTCAGAGGATAGCGCTATCCCATTTTTGAACAACTGGTGCCTGGTGAGTTGGCCAGGACATATTCTAATACCTTTATTAAGGTCAGTTTTGATCTGGATGGCATGTAACTTTGATTCTTCACTAAAGGGAAGTTCACTGCATTGCTTGGTGTCCATGTGTTGATGAAGATCAGATATAACAATCACGGAATCAACTGTTTCTTGTCCCCATGGAAATGCATACTGGAGAGAGATGCGAGCATTTTTAACATAATGACCTTGAAGCATGATGATAATGATGACTATTGATGATGATGATGATGATGATGATGATGATGATGATGATGATAACAAAAGCTGATATACAGAGAACTCCTCGACATCATCATCATCAGTATCATTAGTTACAAGATTTACAACATCAAAAAAGATATACGAAAACAAAGAAATAATCATTGGTACAATAAAAACCTTGTTTCAGGTAAATCCCCCTCTAGTGAGTGACCACAGGGCCACCAACTCTATGACAACAGTTTAAGAGAGTCTGTAACAACCAAATGTGTTACACCACATGGTAAAAACAAACAAAACAACAACAACAAGTCAGAAGAGGTGTGACAGTAACAGTTGGAGCTGGCTACCAAATTGGCAGTTAATGTAATTCACTCTTCAATTGAAAGTCTTCAGAAATTAAAGAAAATGTCAAAAGATGTAGTAAAAATAAAAGCATTTTTTAGGTGGCAAGAGTAGAGTAAACATTATTGGGTAATTTTTACTGTCAATATTCTCTGTTTAGATCTTTTAAGATCTTTGATTTTTATCAAATTTTATATTCATTTTTCTTTATTTTTTACAGCTTTTGATATTTCTTGTTAAGCACTTTAGAGCCATGTATAATACACTATATAAATAATGAATTAGTTTTAGTATTGTAAAGACCTGCAAAAACTTTGTTAGGCTCAGCACAACAGAATCCCTACATAACAAAGACAGGAAAATGATAAGCAATCATTGGATTCAGCTTTGATATGATATGAAGAAGTATGAATGGAGGAGGGTGTTATTTGCCAAGACTGAAGGCAGAAGGCATGGGCACTGTTCATGTAAGTGTCCCTCCCTAGTTTGTACTTGGTAACCTCACCTGTACAGAAGTTTGACTGGTCAAACCAGGTTCAAGATCTACCTGCTCTTCATACAGACTGTAATTTGAGCGAGTGTTGGCAAATCTTCTCCACCAAACAAGCCTCTGTCTTTTCCAATGATTTATCCAATCATTTGCTCTATTTTCAGAACAAATGAACTGAAGAAACATTTCCTCCATTACACAAGATCTACATTGAGAAAGATATCAATGTGAGGGGACAAATTTTAAATCTGAAGCCTTTAAGGTGACTCGACCCAGTTTTTTTGGGGGGTACCATCCTACTTTAAAGCTTTCTGGTATCCCCACCTTTACTTTTATTGTAAGTCTAACACATAGAATGGATAACATATAGATCAATCTACAACATAACACAAAATTTTTGGTGATCGGAGTAAATGTCACCTGGTTATAATGCCACGCCCCTTTGAGGTCTGAGTCGAAAACCTGCTGTTGCCGGCATTTTTTCGTCAAAATCTCTTGGCTACACATAGTGCGCATTAGTGCCTTGCGCTGAACAGAGTTTCAGCAAAATCGCAAAGACCCAATTCGAGAAATTCAACGGTTTCCCAATTTAGGTCATAATTTATGCGAAAATGATAACCAAACTTTACATGGATTACATCTAATAAACTATGAGATTCATCTCTTTATTTTGAGCATCGTTATAACAGATGGGTCCTTGCAAGTCTGCAAAACAATTTAGGGCCTTGTAAACGCGCGGGATTTCAAGCAAAGCAAACATATAGAAATTATAGTTTTCGCTATTTGTTGACGTTTGTCAGCGTTTAAGAGTCAATCTCACGAAAAAAGCATTTTCTTAAAAATTCGTAGTTTTTTTTCCTTCAAATTTTTTCAGGGCCACAATTGATTAACTAACTACCCGGACTCTGAATTTCATGGTCATTGAAAAACTGTGACATTACCTTCTATAAGCCCAAACTTGAGTAAACATTGAAGATTTTTAGCGTTTTGGCTGAGTTTGTGCTTTGGGAGTTGTCTATTGTTTCTAGTCTGTCATGATACTGCATTCTTGTTCAGCACGCGTGCAATGACCGCGCTTGCTTATCATTTTCACATATATTATAACCTAAATTTGGAAACCGTTGAATTTCTCGAATTGGGTCTTTGCGATTTTGCTGAAACTCTGTTCAGCGCAAGGCACTAATGCGCACTATGTGTAGCCGAGAGATTTTGACGAAAAAATGCCGGCAACAGCAGATTTTCGACTCAGACCTCAAAGGGGCGTGGCATTATAACCAGGTGACATGTACTCCGATCGCCAAAAATTTTATGTTATGTTGTAGATTGATCTATGTTATCCATTCTATGTGTTAGACTTACGATAAAAGTAAAGGTGGGGATACCAGAAAGCTTCAAAGTAGGATGGTACCCCCTAAAAAATACTGAGTCGAGTCACCTTAAGAGAAGAGGATGACCTATGCGATGACCGGACACAACATAACTCACAATGGCCTGCTCTCCAGTTAGCTTGATTAGCTCAATGGATAGAGCATTGCGTCCGGTCATCGCAAAGGTCAGGGTTCAATCCCAAGTAGAGCCTGAAATTATTTTAGGTTCTCTTTCAACCATGTACACTGTACCTGTGAAGATCATGTTCACTTTCATCTTTCCATCCACAGTTCAAAATATGATTCATTTCATTTATCTCAATTCATGTCCATCTCATTTATAGAAAAAAAGATTTCAAGACAAACTGATTGGTTTAAAACAGATTTCCTTGCTCAACTCTCTCCCAAATTTTCACTAGCACCAACAAGACAGCTTCATTTGATAAAATTCAAAGTCTCTCGATTACACTTATCAAGACCATGCTATGAGTAACGGTGAGAAAAATTTTGCCAGCACTGTAGCCAGATGGAAATTCTCAGTCAGAGAGTGCTATTAGGCCCTTCTCAGCTACTCATTCATGTGGTACAAAACTGCCAAACTGGAGAGCAAGGGACGCACTGAGACAAGACAAACAAAAGGCTTACATCATTTAAAATTTTCCCTTGTTTGTCTTGTTCCACTGCATCTCCTGCTCTCTAGCATATGTATATACATATGCTCTCTTTCCATATGCACGCCTCTAAATCTCTCTATTAGCTAACATACCTCACATACGAAATAAGACTGTATTGAGAATTAGGACTTAAACACATTAATAATAACGAAGCAAAGAAAATCAGGAAAGTTCAAGTTGCTGGGTATATGCCCTAAGGTGGATTTCCACTGTCATTTAATAAGTATGTGCATATTTTATGGATGTATGCACATAAAAATTGTGTGATAGTGGAAAGTCACTCTTAAGTACATTGTAGGTGGAGAATGTTTTGCTTTTGTTTCCAATTAAAATAGCCAGGGTTTATGCTCATAGTAGCCCAGGAAATCCCCAGTACCTGGCCTTATGAACGGTCCAGCTCAGGGTTAATTATATGTTTGCATGTACATATAGGACGAAGCATTGTGCTATAATTTATTATCACTCATCCACTTACAGTCGAGTCTTAGTTTCACTTGTCTAGTAGATGGCATACCTAAAAATATATTTATCCTTTTCTGGGTTCCCAAAGTATTTTCTGTTTCTCGCAATCCCAAAAGGTTTTTGGATCCCAGGAATGAACCTTACCAATGAGGTAAGAATGTTGGCATTCTCAGAAGTCCACTCGGTTGAAATTGTAGGCTTCTCGCTTTTCCCAAGATCACTGATCACGTTCCCTTTATCGTGTTCATTTCCCACATAACTACGGGCAGACGATTCATTTTGACCATTCAGTGTATGGATAATTTCTCCAGTCGTTTCAAAGCCATAAATGTTTGCTTTTGACTGAACCACATCACACCACCAAGAATTTCTCAAGTTACGCCTCAGCTCTGTGCCGAGAGGTCCAAATTGGTAAGTGTACGTTGTTCCAACGCAGGATTCCATTGAAAATCCACGGGTTTCGCAGAGTCTTATAACCTTCTCAAGCAAACTACGAGACATGAAGAAGATTTGGATGGTCAAGATACTCACATCTTGTAGAGAATTATAAGGAAAGTCTCCAGGAGATTTTACGAAATCCGGCAAAGTTTTGCCGCCGACTTTGCCGCCATCTTTGATCCTCGTTGTTGATACCGCTGACAGAGAAGATCGTGTTGATATCGCGCCTCTGCGTTTAAATTCTCGTCAGCCAATCACTATTGGTTTAAAAGCTGAAACAGCCAATCAGAGAAGCGCTGTATTCGAACACGACTTCACGTGAATCGCTTGCAGACAGCATCAAAGAAAGATGTCGCGAAGTTGCTTGTTTTGTCAATGAGGTAAGAATCATTTTTCTCCATTTTGTACTGTGGATTCCTCTTTTTTCAGTGATTTTGTCTTTTATCCTTTTGGACGAGCAATTTGCGGGAGTCGCGTCAACCAAACCGTGAAATGCCCACAAACAAGTTGAATTGAACCTTACCAGGCTCAATGCAGTTGACCCTTGGCAGTTGATTGTAATTGTCGGTCGCAGAAACATTTCCTTGAAGTTTTAGTAAAAATTTGAAAGCGTCACGAATAAATGATGCAAGTATTTAATGTCTAGAGTTAAAACTGATTTAGCCTAGCTTAAGCTTATATGTATTCACTAAGCTTATAAAGTTTAAGACATTTCTGAACATGCCACACTAGGTTTCTATAAGATTTACACCTCCTTTTCGCTTGCACGTCAGTGTATGTACACTGTAGGAGACGATCCTGACTTCGATATTGGGCTTCGGTATGCATCTCCATGCAGCTGGCATGACAGGACGGCATGCATGACATGTACAGATCACTTATCTTAAAGTGATCTGTTGTAGTCATTTTCATGCAAATTACTGTAAACTGAAGTCAGGGAACTTCTGACAGCTGTTTGTATATGATTATACCCTTAAGGAGATATACAGTCTTTGTGCAATTCAGCTTAAACCTCTATCCCAATAGCCCTTCTGACAACATGTATTTCATTGTAATTATGTTTAACACTTTTGAGACTGGAAGAGTTAATTTACCGGTAACCCTTTCAGTCCCAATGACCAAAGTCAAAATTAAGAAAAAAAAATAATAATAATAATTCAAATGCTCCAAATTTAAGAGAAACAAAAGGCACCATGACGTATGAATCTGGCTAGTAGATTTCATTTGAAAGGTTACCTACAAGATATCACCGTGACTAAATAGCACCAAGCCTGTCTCCTATACTACCAGTGGAATATATAACATATTATTACATACATATATACAGTAAAACCTGTACAGGACTGTACATGTAAAGAAAAGCATGAGATTTGCTGTCTCCTTTGCTGCTTATTATGGGTAACTTAATTTGTTATTTAGCTTGCATGGCAGGCATTGGAAGGGGAAGGTGGAGCTATTCGTTATTAAGTGGGGCTGTTTGTGGGCAAGACGAATGAAGTCTTGCAGTGTGATTAGCTATCCAAGCCGGCAAGGTGGAGCTACAGGTCTTGTGTAACATGTACCAAGCATTCCATCATGAATTTAAATTCTCATACCTTCAAACAAAGTGGTGTCTCTTTTAAGTGGACTTGGTCACTCTGAAGACTTTGTAATATAAATGGGCCATTTCACTTCTACCAAACAAACACCTTGGCTGAGAAAAATAATAGTAAACTTTTGGCAATGTCACCTGGTTTTTCTGCAAAATGAAATCTGAGGAGAGAGTGCAAAAATTCCATACTTCATCTGATGACAAGTGTTACTACCCAGATACAGGTAGTGGTTGATTGATTGCTTGAGGCAATTTCCCTTGTGGCATAACAAATCGGAGAGTCACAATCCCAGATGTAGGTAGTGACACACGTCATCAGTATATATAAGGAATTCTGCACATGCTCATTCCACACATGTTATTTCATGGGGAAAGCAGTAGTTGTGTTGTCTATTGTCAGCTGTTTTCGTAAGCCAGCAATTACCTATATAGTTACTCATGTTGTACATTAATGTATTATTGATTTCAATTGATTGTCAGCCTACAATAAGTTATATTAACTGGTGTAACTCATCTTTAAAAGCTTGTTATATGACTTTCCAGGTTTCTTATGAGGACATACAAGCTCATTGGTTCTTTAAATTGGCCATGTAGGTTGAATTCAGTCTGCAATTTCCATTGTTTACTCAAGACCTTTTGCATCAGTAATGGAACCTGAGGCAACAGCAATTCAGAAAATCCAAGACAACGGCAATCGCCCAGAGGATTGGCTGGAGTTCCTGTCCCAACAAAGAACAAAGTCTGGTCCAGATCTTTCCACTGAAACCTGTCAACACTTAATCTTTCTTTATGAGAGAGCTGTCACTCAAATATCAGCTGAAGACAACAAAAAGAATTTCTCTTATGCTCGTCTTCTTGTGGAATGTGCAAAACTTCAAATGTAAGGTTCTAGTAACTTTACTTGTTGGTACTATACTTGCTGCCTGTAATAAATGATCTGTTTATGGAATATTACTGCGTCAAATCTGTTTTAAGCAAAGCCATATTAATTGTCACCCTCCATTAAGGAGTCACTAATTACTTAAGTCCCCAAGGGTAACTTTTTTCTGTTCATTGCTTTCACCTATTTTAAACAACAATTAACCTGAATTATAAAGCATTCAGTTGGCCATTTCCCAAACGTCACACCACTTTTACACAAGTTTAATTTCGTGCTGCACAGTTTATCAAAAATGAATAACCTTATGAAGATACGTGTGTGTAACGCATTTGGCCATTGTCCCAGTTTTTCAAAACGTGGATAACACTATGATATCTATCCACTGAATAAATCACTATCCACTTTTTATTATTATTTTATTCTTTGCACAGTAATTATATTAAAGAAATTAAAGTAAAATACAATATACTGTCTGGCAACTATGTCTTGTTTTGTCTGGCTAGTCATGGTGACCTCACGACAGGTGAAATTGCTTACAGGACTGTACTATCATGTTGTGTTACAGGAGAATCTCAGAAGATGATGCCAGAAGAACATTCCAGTTGGCAAGAAGCAATGCCAAGCACTTTGCTATTGTGTTTGTTGCATGGGCTCAATTTGAGCTATTGTTAGGTTTGTTTTTAATACCGTACAATGTCAATGATATTTAGAATAATTATATTATATACCAAGTAGAGCATACAGTCAGGTTGTACTGTTTTAATTGTGATATAATCTTCAATACTTCTTTTAACTTGTTTTAGTTTTAGCAAAGGTGTCTCTCTTCATATAATGTAAACACGTGTTCAGTATTAAATTATAGTAATTACAATAGCACTTTAATTATTGGATGCAGCTGTGTTATGGTATGAAAAATTACGCACTGATCAAGGAGGGTATTTGGCCAAGGCAGATATTAAAAACACCCTGCGAGATCTGCATAATTCTTCATATCATGTCTGAAAGCCAGATATAAAAATTGTTTTATCATTAATTCAAACTATTTTCCAATCAGTCAATAAAACATGCATACTGCAATCATGCTCACATGAATAGCCCACATTCGATATATATATTCGCTATCATTTTTCTATATTTGGTTTGGTTTTCTTTGTGCCCATTATAAAGTCTCTTCTGGGAATTGGAAGACAATGGATCATGAAAAATTTGCAACTTTGACCCTTAAGCCTCGAAGTCATGTTAGAATTTTAATATATTGGACGTGGGCTATTACAACAGCCGCCAAAAATTAGAAGGATTTTCTTGTTTTTATAACAGACAATTTGAACTTTTTTGTGCTTAAGGGAAAGATTTTAGGACCGTTTAAAGCTTTCAAAATTTACACGGATTTGTATGGAGAACCTGGACTCAACCATGACTGGGTGTCATGAGCTATTTTGCTTGCACAAATCCTTCAAATGTTTGACGGCTGTTGCAATTGCTACTTTTTGAGATATACCGCTGAAACTTAACAGGTTACCTAATTTTAATATGCTCTTTCAGTTCCTGCTAACAAAATTTTCCAAAGGTGAACTGTTTTTGCATTAGCAGAAAGCTGATAAAGTGTCTGATCAACTATTGCAAAAGGACAATTCATGCTGGTTTGCATTCAGAAAAAGAAGACTAAAATTACTGTATCTATCTTCCATTACAGGAAACAAAAGCAAATGTAGAGGCTTGCTTCGCAAAGGAAAAGATTTTGAGGCAGAGCCCAAAGAGTTGCTGTTAAAAGCATATGATAACTTTGTTGAAGGAAAAAAGATTTTGATAGATGACAGAGAGGAGTTGACAGGTTTCACTTACTTCAGAGGCAAACAGAAGAGTAGTGACTCTTCAGTTGATTCTTCTCCTTTAAGCACAGGTACACCAATCTAGAGTTATAACTCGTTTTTCCTATTCACATGAAGGTAAACAGGTTGAAGAAAATGAGATTCAGCATTAGAAAGCTGTTAATGATTGGCTTTAACAAGTGATTTAATAGTGACCTTATGATACATCATTTCTGCCTCATGGGTAGACTAGTATCTACCACAGGTTAGAGAACATGCTTGCCATTTCAATAGCTATACAAAAGGAGGCCATGATTTTCTAGATGTGGTAATGGCATCACTTTTCTACCTGGTAGCGGAGCCATTTCTCTGAGGTAAGAGGCAATCTACCTGACTGTGCAGTGTGTTTACTGCTATTAATATGCGGGTATTTACCTGTACGCAGAAACGATGTATTTTAAAGTGTCTGTTAACTCAAATAAGCAGTGTTACCTTGTTGTTTCATTTGCACTGAATTTGTAAATTGCCAAAAATCAGTAACTTTTATAACACTGAACTGTAAACAATAGTAAACAACGCCGCATTCAACTAACACCTTCAAACAATTCACAGTGTTCAAGATTTGGTGAGGTGGAGCACAGTACTCCACTGTTGTAATTTTACAACTAAAATTTGATTTTTCAGTGTATTCCCCTTCTGAATTTCTACAGGTGAGGACACATCAACAAGCTCTCGATTCACTGACAGTGGCAGTGCCAAATTCGCAGACAACACCAGTGCTGTAATTTCATTCAAGCTCCCCAGCATTCTAGAAAGCTGTGGTAGGCAACCACTGAGCAGTAGAAGAAGTATTAGCAGCAGCAGTGATGAAGCAGACACCATTCCATTCCAGAAAGGTCATTTTAGCCACCTTCAGAGGGGCTGTCAATCTACTCAAAAAGCATCTGTCAAGTCTACACCAGACGTTAAATCAGGTGAGTTGGGACACCCTCGGGATGCGACAAATTTGTCCGGTCCTTGTCATAATTCTAGAGCTGACCGCTTACAGGACTAAAAAAGTACAGAGTTTTTATGGGAGTCAAAAAAATGGAGTTTTGTGAAGGTGGCCGTAAGTAGAACTGTCCGTTTACAAGAGTGTCCGTTAGGAGAGCTTCCACTGTATTTTGTTAAGCAAACTCCCTTTTTTCATCTGACTTCTGACATGTTAGCCTGACAGTGTAGCAGGTATTTCAGTTCTTTGTATTTTTCGTTTGTGGTGGTCTTAAGAGATGCGACCGCGCAGAAGCTGAGCCGAGGTCAATCAAGAAAACAAGGAGGGAGTGGGAAGGGGGAGAGGAAGAATATAGAGAGAAAGAGCTAGGTTTAGAGCGTCGGCTTGGAGCTAGGCCTGCTTCCCCTCGCTCCCTCCCCCTTCGTTTTCTTCTTTGACCACTGTTCACAAAGGCTACTGATGTGTTTATTTATGAAATCTATTCAAAACTGTATCAGTCGCTGAGGTTTTTTTTTAGGGCTCCACAGATGTTCCAGGAATAAAAATATAAAAAAATAAATAAACCTGGCAACTTCAATGTAAAAATGCTGGGACGCGAGGTGTCTGGTCCAGCGGCTATTTCCATTTACTGGTACTATTTTGCCCTTTGCTCAAACCACCATTTTGTAAAAAATTGAAACCGCAATGTTAAGAGTTAAAAACTTACAGGTTCTTTTCTTGTTTCAACGCCTTTCAATCTGGTATTTTTAGGGTTGCGTCCTATAATTTTGGCATGAAATGGATCACGTGACGCTGAGCTGCAAACGGCTTATTTAATTACTGTAAATCAAACCTGATTGCACTTGTCTACTCCGCCTTCCTCCGTAGGTAGCAACAGCCTCGCTGCAAGCATGAATTTGTCAGTCCGGCGTAACAAGACGAGACGTGACTTTGGTCTGCCAGTAAGGGTGAAGATGACGCTTCCATCCGTCAAGGAGCCTGGTGACGATCTTGACGGTATCAGTGCGCTGGAGTTAACAGTGGATGAGTCTCAGCAAAAGAGTCAGCCTGAAATGATTTCAGTTGCTCAAGAAGCAGCACCAACCAACGGTAATTCATGTGTTGCTTCTACCTGTCATACTGCAGATAGAAAAATCGATGAAAAGCCCCTTACTGGGAAGTGCCTCCACCCAGCAACGACTCAGAATCAGTTTAAAGGCAAACAGGACGACTTTGAGGAGAGTGTATTCACATCACAAGCACAGGGTAACCAACTTCCTAGTCAGCAGCCAAATAAAACCTTGCAAGAAGGTTCACAGACAATTCCAACAAACCCTCTGTCAGCAACCTTAAATAATGGCAGCAGAACACAGAATGATCATTCAAGTCATCGACAAACATTTCCAATTCAGCAAATTCCCACCCCTCAAGGATCAACTGCACTCGTCTCCAGCAGCTCCATCGGATCAAGCGTGCTTCAGAGGCCGAACTCAGGTTCAATGCCACCCAATTTGGGGGACAGTGGCTCCTTCATTCAGCATCCTATCCCACAGGCCAACCACAGTGGACAGTTACAAGGGATCCCAGGCCAGCTTCGTGACAATGGATTTGCCTCTGCGTTCACGCCAGAAATGCATTTTGTCAACCCAATGATGCCTATTGCACCAAAGGCTCCTCAGGGTATTATTGTCGTAAACGGTAAAACCTACCAAAAGTTGGGCACTATCGGCAAAGGAGGCTCCAGCAAGGTGAGTGCTTTGGGATCTACTTTACCCCAGAAATTGTAGAAATTCAAGAAGATTATTAACTTCAGTGTGGCCAAAAAAATGAAAAAACTAATAGAAGCAAGGACTGCCGGAGAGGTATCATTTTAATGGACAAAATGGGTTGCTACTGAAAGTTTTAATACTGCATGACCCCATATTTAGGACAGAGAGGGAAAAACTCTACCTCGTCTAGCGGCGCGACCCCTTGATCCCATATAGGGGACGTCACGAAACCGTAGCCTCCCACGCGGACGTTTTTTTTTTGCTCGTCACGCAATCCTCATCTGCGTGGGAGGCTAACCCAACCCCGAATAGCGTTTACTTTCCTTAAGGCTACTATTGTTTGAGATACTTGAATTTATCGCGGATTTAGGGGACTGGGTATTATTTGAGTGTCTTAAGTTTGCAATTTTTGCTTAGACTTTGCTGACTAATACAGTAGCCTTCCAGCTGTTTTGTTTTAGGGCTAGTTTGCATTGCTTACTTTGTTTTTACATTGTTTTCCCAACCAATCCCGTGAGGTCTTCTAAGAGCTGCAAGGTCGTCCCCTACTGCAAGTTACAACTGCGGCAACTAAATTTTGCTGTTTGCTGTATACTCGCCAAAATCGCCAAATTTAGTTTCCACAGGTAATAGTATCCTTAGGTTGGTGTTTTTTCGTGTGCGTGCGATGTCACAAGTACCGAAATGTATTCTCTGCACAGGTATATCAGGTGTATGACGGCAAAAGAATTTGCGCCTTAAAGTATGTGAACCTGGAGGAAGCAGATGATTTTATCGTTCAGAGTTACGTTAACGAAATTAATCTTTTAAAAAGACTTCAAGGAAATGATAACATCATCAAACTGTTTGACTGGTGAGTACGGTAATGTTTCTAGTCCTTTCACGCACGCACAGTAAGGAGCTTTAGCAAAGACTTCGGCGACGGCAAGGAAAACGTAAAAAAAAAAAACAAGAACAACAACAATAGGTGTAATCAGCAAAAAACAACTTTGCACGTGCAGCACACTTTTTTTGTACATTTCTTTGCCATCACTGCACGTGTACGACGTGAAGTTCCCTCAAGCGACGTTTTGTAGAGGGCGTAAACATAACGCAACGAACATACCTCCCTCCTCTTAGGGCCTGTTTACATGGATTGGGGGACCCCGGTCTAGTGGGGTTGGTTTCTTTTGTTTTCACGCTCTGGAGGACACAAAACAAAAGAAACCTACCCCACTAGACCGGGGTCCCCCACTCCATGTAAACAGGGTCTTAAACTTGGGTTCGGTCTCCAAGAATTCAATTCCAGGAAAATTCACCTAAATTAGACATTTTCGGCGAGTCGGAATAATCGCGACAAAGTTTCGTCGCCGTAGTCGATGCTAAAGCTCCTTAAAATTCACTTTTGTGAGCGCGCAATTTGGTTGACCCAATAAACCTTTCTTTTCCTTTACTGAATAGGGAGCTAAGCCAAGAAAAAAGCGCTATAATCTTAGTTATGGAGTGTGGAAGTATTGACCTTGCGGGCTTCTTGCGAAAAAACCGCAACAAGATGTCCAGAGGAGAACTGCAAGGATTCTGGAGGCAAATGCTGGAGGCTGTTCATGTGGTCCATCAACAAGGAATCATCCATAGCGACTTGAAACCCGCCAACTTTCTTCTTGTCGAGGCTCGTCTAAAACTGATTGATTTTGGGATCGCCCGTACATTGCAAGTAAGTAATACCACACCCTTCCAGCTTCGATGACGTAAGACCTCGTCAAGGGACGAGTGATTTTTTCCCATAGAAAAGCAGCAACAATAACAACAACAGTGTGTATGTCGTGGTTCAGTTTTAATCTTTGGTTGCAGTTTTATTTCCCTTTGTTTTAGGTTATGGTAATGTATGATAACGAGTTTAAATGAAAGGGAAATAAAATTGAAACCAATCATAAAAGTAAACCACAACATACAAATGTTAAACGACAAGTCGCATTGGAGGTTACGCGGACATTCACACGCTCAGCCTCACTGAATCACAACAAAGGTTTGGAACCAATTTTTTTGTTGGTTGAAACAGTTGATCAACCAGGACGCGCAAACATCTAACCAACCGAAAATGGCACACCCTAATCATTGGAGCCGTTTGAGTTTCTGAGAAATTGACCACCTACCCCTCCCCTAAACCAATATTTTGCCGTAAGTGAGAAGTTTTAATGTTGACTTAGGGGAGGGGTAGGAGGTCAGTTTCCCAGATGCTGATCCCATCTCTGTGTATTGTCGTTCGCAATCATGTGGGTAATCGTGTTATAAAAACATAATTCTAAACTTTGCGGCTAAAAACTGGAAGAACTGTGATTTCAAATGAATGTATGGTTGTCACCGTGGTAATTTTAATTTAGGCAATTGCAAATTAACCCGAAGAAAATTTCGGGACTTCAACCGTTAGTTGTTATGTACCTTCATTAGTGTTGTCTCAGTGCTGTGGGAGTGCTTGTGTACAGGTTGAAGAGGCACATGCAAATAATTGCAAACCACATAGTCATTAAGATGGGCAGCAACAGCTTTTTCAATAAGTTTGGAAACATACTTGAGATTGGACACACTGAACGAAAGTCAGCAAAAACCTCAGGGTCAGTATTGGCTTTCTTTAGCAAAGGTCGAAGAATTGCGCATTTTAGTTACCTTGAAGTCTCACCAGTAGTAAGTGATAAGTTAATAATCCTCGTAAGCATAGGTACTAAGGTAGAATAACACCTGGCCACGATGGATGCTGGTAGAGGGTCAAGTGAATGTTCACGACTTAATTGATCCAGACTTGATCAAAACCGAGTAACTCTGTTAAACGTTAGCGGTTCAAGAAACTTGAATTCTGAAACACAGCTTGAGCTCAAGCAATTAACAGGAGTTGTGGTTTTTTTCCATTGGCAGACCGGCCACGCGCGATTTTCCCGCGGATGCGTTCAATCTTCAGCACGAAAAGTCAGCAAACGCATTAGAAAGTTCAGCACCATTACTGGGTTTTGGATAGCAAGCTTTAGAGTTCCTCTGCAGAAGCATATTCACAGACTTAAAAATTATAGAAAATTGAGCCGGCGGAAATTTCATGACAACCTCCCGTGTGAATTCACTGCTCATTACGCATGCAGGAAAGTAGAGCTAAATCTGAAATCTGCCACTACCAACGGACTCAACTTTCAAATAATAAATTCATTACTGGAATCTTGGGGGGTACGCTTGACTTGGCTTGACTGTAATGGTATACATGTAAATGCATGGGTTTTCTTACTTGACCTGCAGGGAGACAAGACAAGTATAGAGCTTGACACACAGGTTGGGACGTTGAATTTTATGTCCCCAGAAGCCTTTCAAGATATTTCTCCTCGTTTTGATAAGACAGGAAATGCTAAACCAAAAATGAAGGTAAGTTTAGAGTAGAGTTTAGTTTTACAAACTACGAGAAACGTAAATGGAACACGACATTCCGTTCGGAAATTCCAACCGGGAAAACGGGACCATCTTTTTAGATTTTCCACTTTTTCTGGGAGTTTTCCAGTGGGAGGAACCGACGAAACGAGTTCCATTTACCGCCGAACCGGAAATTCCGGAAATTTTGACTAAATGGAAAGCGTCTCGAGAAGAGCGCGCTCAGTTCGCTAACAGCGGCTGGTAATAGAGCCAACACGACACTCAGCTTTTTCCCTTCTCTTATCTGACAAAAGATTGGCCGACCTAGTGACGTATGGTCTCTTGGATGTATCCTTTACATGATGGTGTACGGTCGCACACCGTTCCAACATATTACCAACCATCTTCAAAAGCTGCAATGTATTATGGATCCTTCTCACGTCATCGAGTTCCCGGATATCAATGACAAGCACTTATTAGATGTCATAGAGGTTTGTTTAGTAATCTGTTCGTGTTTTACTTAATATTTACAGTGTATTTATTTATTTATTCATATTTGTATTTATTTTTATTTTCTCGTTACATCTAATAATACAGAAAACTGATCTACTTTGTCATTAGGTCCTCGCCGCACTCATTTGTAACCTTTACATTGTTAGACCGTTATGGTCATTCATCTAAAACAGAACCCGAAGTAGGATTTTTGTCAAACTTTACCAATTGGCTGTTTATGTTTTAAAAACTTAAATTTTGATATATAATCAAGGGTCCCATGTTCGTTTAGGATCAGGAGCAACTTGTACACACCAAAAGATTCCCTAAAGGGGATCTGTGAGACGGAGACACGGTTAAGAGCTTATTGCGGCTTCGCTTAATGCACTGCAAGTCATCTTTGGATATCCCAGGAGCATCATTTCGGTACGACGAGATTTTCATAAGAAAAGTTACGATTTCAACAAAAATTATCTAGTCCTCCAGAATAGCTGCTTTTGGGTTCCCAGGGATGAATACAGGTTTGACCATAGCTTGGTTAACGTCCGCACTTGATCTTGTTGATTTTCAGGGCTGTCTTCGCCGCAGTCCCAAAGAGCGCTACACCATTCCGCAGCTTTTAGCTCACCCTTTCATTAGCTCCTCAGCGCAAGGGAATACATCCTCGTTTTCAGACCCTTCGGTGGAAATAGACTCGGACAGAATGTTTGACTGCCTGATGGAGTTTGCCAAGGCTGATGTCAACTCTCCTCGATCAATACGAGCTCTCAGTCAGGTAACAATTTACACTGTATGATTTGAAGTGCTGAAAGTTTTCTTATAGACGTTTTCTCATATCAGAAGTTCACAACGGGATGAAACGTGTAACTCGCGCTCAATCCTCGTGAATATTCATTGTTTTAAGTACCATATTTGGGAACACTCGCTGTGGCCTCAAAAAAGCAATTGGACAAAGCAAACACATGAGAGTTGCACTTTTCAACCCCTCATGAGTTTCTACTCTTACATATAGTGAGCAATAGTCCGAAAAATAAAATAGAGTAGCTACGAATATGTTGTGGTTCAATTTTATCCTTGGTTTAAATTTTATTTTCTTTTGTTTAAAGCTCATTTTCATATATTATCATACCCAAGAACAAAAGAAAATAAAATTTAAATCAAGGATAAAATTAAATCGCAGCATTCATCTAATGACTACAGAACAGTTGGAAGAAGATGGTAAAAAGCCCGCAAACAACATTCGTAATTAGTTTTGTTGCCAAACAGACATCTGGTTTCAAAAACCTCTTTTGACATGTGTAAGCAGCAAAGAAAGTCCACTGTTGCCGAGGGCTGGGCCGAGTAAGGTCTGGGGTTGAGGCTTGACTGTTAGTGTTTTATTATTCACCAGAGCTTCCTTAAACAGCTGCGTGCTGGAAATAAAATCAGTGTCTCATCAGCTGTACCTGGCAGGCACCATATTCATGTCAACTCTCAGCATGCAGTGCCATCGATTCAGGTCCCAGGCCCTGCACTCCGTCAGCCGTTGGCTGGAATTGACGTTCAAGCATTAAGTCAGGCACACAATGCATTGAAACCGCCTCACGTGTCAGGGAACGACAAGTACATGAGATGGAACACAATTGAACGTGATAAGGTATTTTATTAACGTTTGTAAGTCGCGTTCTCTCTGTAAAAGACTGCTTATAAAGTATTCATATTGTAGCTAATAGACAGATTTAGTAAAGACACGGTGACAGCGGCGTTACACCACCAGGGTCTACGTCCCCTACTCTTTTTGAACAGTGGAAAAGCTGTGAGGTGGGACTGACAGTTTCTCGGCGGACTGACTAATGACAGAGTGGCAAGTTGTCCACGGGAAGTAGTGCTCAGTCCTTTCCGCGCGCTTTCGCGTTCTCATTTTTCGTTGCTTGGTTTTTACACACTCTATTTGCAGTTAGCCATTACTACACCTGGCGGAGGATCATGAGGTTATTCCTATAGTAAGATCTCTAATGACAATTCACTCAGCCCAGGAAAGGTTGTTGACACCACCAGGGTCTACGTCCCCTACTCTTTTTGAACAGTGGAAAAGCTGTGAGGTGGGACTGACAGTTTCTCGTCCTCATCCGAGAAGATTAGAAAGTCTAACCGTTGTGCAAATGTCATTACAAAGGTAGCACTTTCCTCTCAGTTATTAAAAGACCTGAGTGTTGGTCCGGCTGGGTATTAAATCCCCGATCCCCTCTTAGAAGACTGGCGCTCTCCCAGCTGAGCTAACCAGGCGGCGGTTTGCTCAGTAATCTCTTTTGCTAAATCTGCCTTTGTAGTGGGACGTTCTTTTAACTTTGTGGTAGAATTTTATTTTATTTTTTATTTTAGAGGACTACAACTGTGGATGGTCGCTATTGTACTTGCCCTGTTAATAATTGGCGTGGAATGTTTTAGAGTCTGCTTGATCTTTTTCGTTGTCGCCCTTGGCGATTCGAAGAGCTTCTGAAACGCAGTTCCCAATAATGATGAACCAAATTTTCTGAGCATTTAACTTCTTCATTCTACATATTCAGTTGTAGATTTTTATCACCCTTTTATTGTTTTTGAATAGGAAAATGCAGATCTAAACGCTGTATTGAAGCGTGAGCTTGCCGAAAAGTATAGAAATGCAGTTCCTGCTGACATTTCCGAGTCAACATTTGGTAAGTACTGTCAAGAAGGTTTTCACTGTGGTTTTCTCTGTGGATTATTATTATTTCATGCAACTCGCTTTTAGAATAAGCGCTTCATAATGGATTCAGTGAAAATCAACCATTTGCAAAAAATAAAATAAAAATGTGTTGATTGCCGTAGAAAATAATGGAGCTGTAAACAGTTGAAAAAGATTTTTCCTAAGGATTCTGGTGATCGAAGCTAGCCCTGTAAAGATGATGGTTAAGGATTTTTTTACTTTCTGTTGGTCGCTTAACTGTAATCTAGAACCAAGTTAGAAATATGGAACCTGGACTGAAAATATTTTTGTCTGTGTTACAGAACAGTCATGGAATACAACGACAGGAAGATGAATAGTGCACTAAAATCAAGAAATCGACGCTGGCTTGTGATAATTTAGGATGTTTTATTCAGACCCTATGTAATATATGTTTCTCTGCTAAGTGCCATACTGGTTCTCCCAAACTTCAGTATACCTGCCTTTAGTAAAAATAAAAATACGAGAACTCGCATACGAGGATTTTGGATTGGCGTAAAGTAGATTTGTCACGTAATTTATCGAAATTCAAACGGTGAGAACTGCCACTAAATTGACTGGAAAAAAACTCTCAAAGAAGGTATACAAAAAGAACCACGGATGAACAAACTCGAAGGGAGACTGAAACGGATTGCAATTGTCTAACAGTTTTTCAAAAGGTTCATTTCAGTTCTTTGTAACGTTATTAATATATATGATAATTAGCCTTTGCGACCTTGTTAGCATGTGCCAAATACAACAGTATTCTTACTTTCATTTCACACATATAAAAGAAAATATAAATAGGCGGCCATCATGAAAGGGGTCTACACTAAGACGTGAATAAAAGTTAGTAGAAGGACAGCAGCAAGTGTAAATAAAAAGCTGCGTTTAATAGATATTAAACGGTGTATTTTACTGCTTCCTGGCGAGGGAAATGGGGATTAGAGAAGTGAGGACTGGTCCACACTTGCTACGTACGGGT
Source organism: Porites lutea (assembly GCF_958299795.1). NCBI lineage: Eukaryota > Metazoa > Cnidaria > Anthozoa > Scleractinia > Poritidae > Porites > Porites lutea. The sequence goes on from NC_133205.1 coordinate 40,562,116, forward strand.
GCCTATGACCTTGTAAGAAATAGAAATCGCAGTCGTAGGCGGGAATTGTTATTAAAAAGGGACTGTAACCATCAGCCATTTTGATTTAACTAAATGCACTCCATTTTACTAAATTCCGTAAAAATCGAGGTAATCTTGATAGGATATTGGATCTTTGTATAAAGGGTTCTTAGGATGCAAACAATTTATAAGATATCAATTCCGGGAAAAATAAACGTTGAAAATTTAACTCAGCGTTAGTCGTTTGGTCATTTAATTTTCTTTTTCCCAAATTAGTAACTTTCTAAAAAAAAAAGCCTAGATTTTATTAACAGCTAAAATGACTTTGAGAGAGTTATAATATCCTTAATGATGTAGTACTAAACAATTCAATAAGTAAAAATAGACATAAATCCTTTTTTATAGAAAAGAAGTAAATTTTGAAAAACATGGCTGTCAAAACTCCGTTGTCATGGTAGAGTCACGCACACGATGACTTTAAATAATTTAATTCCAGATAAATTTTCGGAAATAAAGCTAAGTTTAGCGGTCATTGCTTTAATGGTATTGAAGTTATTTAACTTCTTAGCGAGGGGTGAGTCAAAAGCTCCCCGAGGTGGATAGGGTTAATTGTGCGTTGCCTTACGTGTTGTTGACTTTCCCCTTCCGACACTGCAACATATTACGGAACTACCCTCTTACATTTTCGACTTGACGGGTCTCACGTTAATCAATTAATTCACTGCTGCAGTTTCCGATTTCTGATTGATTTTTTCATTTTGAAATCAGTCAAAAAATAACATTCATACATAGGGTTTATAACTCAGTCCAACTAAAACCAAGGTTAGGCAATAATTCCTTCCGTTCGAAGTTCTATGGGTTGTTGGCTTTTCAAATATAGCTAACATTGTTTGCTAAACTGTCTCGAATAACTTTTAACTTGTTAAATGCGTGTGGTATGGACAGGTGGTGTCGATGTCGAAACAAATGGCGATGACAATCTTTTCTTCGTCTTCAGAATAAGACTAATTTGTTGGTTTAATATTGTGGTTTACGCTGAAAATACGAATTTTCACCCGTGCAGGTCAAAAAACTCGTATCTTCCAAAACCGCTTTGGTGGTTTAGACGGAGCAAACTGAACAAAACAAAGCGACTGTGTTGATTCTTTTCTTTACACGCACCTTTTGCTCTACTGGCTTTATCATTGCTCATGATCGATGAAATTGCTGACAAATACCCCCTTAAGCTTTATTTTAGGCTAAAATTCAAAATTTTTCTAAATTCGTGAACCTGTTAGCTCATTAGCTTTACAATGCGATAAGGCATTTTTGCCTCCAACAAAATGATAATTTCTAATTCAGCGAAGCAGAAAATACGAGATCTCGTATAATTTACATAATATTTATTTCGGATCACCCGAATAAATAACATCATGTTTTCCACTATTCAGTTTTGTTATTCCCTGACCGCCCAAGTGTTCTTTTTTATTTATCATCTTCAAGCCTTTGGATATTTTGATTTTTGGGATTTAAACTCTGACTTCATCCCTACTGAAAAGACAATCATGGCGCATAATAATTATTCATTGAAAATTTGTGAACCAAACAAAGATGATAAGGTATATTTATATGTTGTCCGACCTGATAATACTAATTAGCCGATCAATTTTAGAATATTATGATATTGCAGTTTCAACGTATTAGAAAATAAAAAGACTGAACTGTTTGCTATTTTCAGGCCTTTCAATAAAACTTTCGATGAGAACTATAAACCAATTTCGATATCCTCAAGGTCATACTTGAGGATTGCTTTAAGAAGCGCTATTGGCTATCTTTTTAAAGGCTAAAACGGTCTCGGGATCAGTTGAATTTCAAAAATAATGGTTCAGTTTTGTTTTTAAGAGTATTTTGAAGCATCGAAACTGTTCGCTGTCTTCTGTTGCCTCGGATGGCAAGGGTGATTGACATGGATTGAAACTTAAAAAAATTGGACCAGCTTTTTCAAGTTTAAATGTTATGCTCGCAAAAATCACCAAAAAAATTATTATGGTTAGTGATTCTTGATGAAATTTGCCTCACATTTTCGTCAAAACTCTACAGGAGCATTCTGTGTATAGTTGAGGCACTAAATAATTATTACCACAAAGAATTGACCTAAAACAGCAATAGCCCCTTTAATTCAAACCTACGATATGCTCACTGTCTGCAAGTTTTTGGTTTCCATGGCAACAGACCAAGCGTTTCCTCGATCTAAATTTAGAAATATTTTGCTAAAAATAACACCAAAGCGTGGGCAAGATTGCTGATTAGAAGTATGCGTAGGTGGAACAGAAAAATTGAAAAGCAAATTTTGCTTTTGAAAATAACTTTTTTCGTGTCACGTTTACTTGTAAAGCACATTGTTGATTCAGATTCACCTATTTTGAAGAAAACAATAGCCAATAAGCTGACATTATTTTCAGTCCATATGCACCAAGTCCGTTAAAAGCAGGATTGCGTTTCTAACTCGAAAGCAGATGCCATTCAAGTAAGCCAATGACACTGCAGTATTTTATGATTTCGAGAAATTAAAGGATATCGTCAACTAAGCATTTTCGTATTTTCAAAAATAGCAATATCAAAGAAGAAGAGCAGGAAGAAGTTAACTAGCAAGAATTTCACAGAACTGCGGCTCCGATAATAATGTGGCTGGTTACCGTTAATTTGGAGGTTCACTTCATGGACGTATTGGAGACATCAAGCGTGTTCGCTGTTCTGATGGTTGCTGCCATCTTGTTGGTTAAGCGCGGGTCGCGAAAATTGGAACCATTTAGAAATGGAAGATCTTCTGTTTTTTCGGAAAAAAAGCCAATTCCCGAGGAAAATGAAGAACACAACTTCTTCCAGGTAATTTATGAGCCCGCAAAAATAATATTAGAGAGTTTTCCTTCTTTTCTTTTTAAAACCTATAGTAATTGCATCAAGTTTGAAGAACTTTCTAGTCATCTGTGCAGAACAAAGAAGGTCGTTATAATGTTTAGTAGTTGGTCTATTTAATGGACAGTTAATTTTTCCTTTAACTCATAGATAACAGAATAAATGTGAAAAGAAGACTGAATAGCACATTGAAAAAAGGAAAACTTACAATCAGCAGCTTTTATACATTTCCCTAACTGAATGACCTTTTCCTGTACCTAATAAGCCGGGTTTCCCTATAAACTATTATAAGAGCTAGTCTGCCGCGGTCTATGATACCAACGGGCGTATCCCAGGCTATCATATGCACCACAGATAAATTTTACCATTTATTTAGTCATCGCAGACAAGCTATTTTGGTATAAATAACTTGATTTGGGTTTGGAAGAAACCACTGAAGATCATGATCATGAAAACCAGGCTTTACTCTCTTGTAAGTCTACTTTTGTTTAATTTCAGATTTCCTACGGTCCCAGTTCTACAGCCTCGTCTACAGATCTTGAAGAAATAAAAATTGACAACAATAATCTATTAATTTCGAAGGAATATATACTTCTTTGGAATGAAGCGCTCTAACAACAACTTTGTTTCGATCTCCCAGCCAGACTCAGTGATGCTAGCATGTTTCAATGGCACTATTGCTTTTATGTACACTGAATAAAGCATTGACTACGTAAACTCCCCTGTACAAAATGTTTAATTAAAAATATTTTGCTGATTTTAAAAGAGAAGCGATAAATTGAAAATTGACTGGTTTGATGAGAAAAAAGTGTGGATATGTATAAGTTTTATCTTGTTAATAGCCTGTGTAGTAAAAATATTATAAGAAACAAATTCAGTCACCGCTTGTCAAGTTAATCGTTATCCAGTGTAAAATTCAGTTTAAAACGCATCATTTCCCTCCAAACGTGTTTTTCAGGAATTACATTAATCTATTATTCTTACATTCGCATCTAATCGGGCGCTAAAAAAATTAAAAGTTAATCAAAATATTAAAGTTAAATATGAGGCTGTTCGTTCGTGCTCATGGAATCAACTCCAAAATCTCTTGTGTAGCAATTTATTTCTTTTCAGTATTGTCAAATCTGGATGAAACACATGCACTATCTCGATCTTTTCTAGTGTCTTCGAAACCCCGATGGAAGAGAAGAACGGCGGTGCACGTGTACGCGGCGCTTTTTCGAAAGGAATCTGTGCTGGAATCAGAGCAACAAGCCGTCTTTCAAACTGATCATTTGTTCTAACAACTGGAGATAAAATTACCTCCCTAGCTAATCAAAATCGAACTTTTTGCTGGATCATTCGTTTTTGAGTCGTCTATGACTGTTCTTAGAGAAAAAGTAAATCAACTTGTGCACTATTAACCATTTTGTATATATTTCGCAATGGACCGGGTACAAGCAAAATGTAACTGCCGCAGGAATATTAGCTCAGTCGGTAGAGCGCTTGACTGCAGTGCGGAAGGTCGCGGATTCGATTCCCGTGGCCGGACCAATAATCAGGGTCTTAAAATAACTAAGAAATGAAGGTACTCCCTTTGCACTGCAGGCGGCTTGACCTTATAATTCGCGTACGTAAAATGGCGGTCCCGTCTCCTATTGGAGACGTAAAAATAGTGTCCCCTATTAGTACTTTCTCGCTAAATACCTTGACACTCAAATAAAGTGCTTCTTTTAAAGTTCCGTCCAACTCCGGGAGGTACGGAACAGAAGGCACTGACAACCGATAAAAACGTGAAAAAAATTACCGACTACCGATAGGAAAAATATTAACTGACTACCGACATTGACTGACGTGATCTACTAGTTTGTTTCCAGAAAGAAGAGCATATTGTACCATAAATCCTCTGATTAAAACCCATTTGAGTAGAGATGAGGGGCTTATTTGAGAGAGGGGGGCTTCTTTAATTTAGAAAAGACGATGGTATCAGTTCTCCATGAGGAACTAGGATACAAAGTGGAAAAGCGAAAGTACGAGAAGCCGAAGATCAAAAACAATCAATGGTGAAATAAACGATCATGTTTCATAAATAAAACAAACCGGAGTTAATGGAGTTGAAGTCCAATCAAGTGAAGCATTGTTACAAGTTCAACACGTTTTATAGGGATCAAAGTCATGAAACTGAGTGAAATACATAACAAACATTAATAATTAACATGCATTTTCATTTATTAACGGAGATTTACCGACAACCGACAAAGGTCGAAAATCAGATCTCAGCGTTATCATGAAGCTCAGACAAAGCCTCAGCACTGTAACTGCTTTTTTTCTTCGCATGATCGTTTTAGCTGATATGATTCGTGATAAATAAATTTTCCGAGCATAAACAACGTATCAACACATTATCAGATTCCATCTGGACAAAACTGTTTGTTTAAGATACCGTTTTTTTTTGTTTTTTTTTTGTTGTTGTTTTTTTTCATTTACGAACGCGGAAACAAGTTACAATCACATTTATTTTGTCACTTCAAACCGTATTTATTAGGCCATGTCCACACGAATCGGAACACTTTTGGAAACGTATGCGGATTCAGAAATATCCGGATACTTGTGTGGCTTAGTCAGATTTTGTTTTTTATCTTGTCACTTGATAATGATGTCATGGCAATTTGCTAATTTTTCCTTCTTCAGATATTATCACAGTTGTAAATTTTGAAGATCGATTGTTTACTGTTGTTGTGACATGTAAGCATCCTATGTTTGTAAAAAAAAAAAAAAATAGAAAAAGAAAGAAGGAAAATATATGAATGAAATCCCGCTTTTATTAAGTTAACAAATAAAATACAAACCAAAAGTAAGTGAGGGAGGAGGGGGTGGCATGTTTTGTATTGTTTCCCTCCATTTTTGTTGGTTATCGTAATAAGCAGACTATTTCTCTTTCGCGTAGGGAAAAGTTAATAACACGCCTATCTATTTGAAGGATGCCTGTATTTGTTCGCGAGGAGGTCAAAATTGTTGTAATAAGTGACAGCATTTAACCAAAAGATATATTAACGGATGTCTTCATTAATTTCGTACAACCAAGGTAAAGTTTAATGAAAATGAATAGAAACTTGGAGTAATTGCGTACATTTACATTTTTGTCACAAAAATAAATAAATTTTAAGTGCTGGAGTCCACTGAATTTTCAAGCGACTCCAGCCTTTTTTAAAATAACCTTAGGCTGTTCAAATAAAACCGTCAATCGACTTTAATTGAGCTTTATCGCTGTACCCTGCAACAAGAAAACGATTTTTAAGAAGGTTCTAAATTTAAACTGATCCCGCTGCAATACTAGTTAATGTTCCAAACAAGGAATATGCAGGATATTACATTATGGACACTCACAGCGGAAATTACTCGTAAACTGCCTTGGAAGAACAAAAAATGGTTTCCTTCATCTTTTAAATGGATTTTATGTCGCATTGTATACTAATCCTTAGGGTCTTTTGTCTTCGGAAATGGAGAGTGTATCTGGTGGACTTTTTTAACACGTATTTGAAAATAAAAATATGACAATTTTTATTCTATTTTCTTTCGGCCCGAGATAAAACAGTATCGTATATAGCACATGTAAAGGCTCAAATTAACTTTGCAACAATGGCAGGAAAATTTGAAATGTAAAGTTGTCTTTTATGCTACAATTGTCTCTTCATCGACACCTGTCGTAGATCCCATGTATTATAAGCTTAGTACGCGGCTGCAACACTCAGCATGATTTATAATGATGTAAAAGCTCTGGAGTTTACATTCAAGCCACTAAGACTGAGTTTAATCTCAGCGGTATTCCAGCGATAACGAAACCATACGATATTCATGGATAACTAGCCAGCGCGAAATAATATTCTGAACTTTTTTCAAGTGCTTCAAGTCTTTTTAAGGATATTTCTGGCTTTAAATGGCCTTTTAGTGTTGAAAATCTTGTCGATGTTTTTCATATTACAAGATGAATGGAAGCAATATAAACGCATCGCTAGGAGATGGGCAGGTATCATCAGAAGACATTGTATTTTCCGCCCTATACTCGATTATAGTATTCTTTGGGGTCTTAGGAAACACTGTCGTTATTATTATTGTAGCAAAAACACCATCAATGCACACCACAGCCAACTATTTATTGACGAACCTAGCCGTGGCGGATATGCTGACCTTACTGTTTTGCCCAGGCATGTACGACTTCGCTATAAACAGTTTCAGGATTAATCCTACACTAGGGGACATTGTATGCAAGCTGTTTGCAGGGAACGCAATCGTATGCATCACCTTTGATGCCTCCGTATTGACCCTCTGCGTAATCGCCCTCGAACGATACGTGGCTATAGTCAAACCGTTTAAAAGTGCTCGTTGGACCATCGCGTCAAGAAATGCAGCTTCAGTTATAGTTTTTATATGGCTGGCGTCTTTCATTTTGAGCTTCCCAGACAGTTTATGGACTAAGTATAACGCGGCACACACGGCTGATATGTACCCCTGCATTCGCCCATGGACTTTAAATCACGGGCCAGCTGTGAAGGCTTACATCATTGGCCATTGCCTTCTTATGATCGTTCTCCCGTCAATTTTGATTTCGTTTTGCTATTTTTCCATTCTAAGAGAACTCAGATGGAATTTAGCGGATCCAGTGCTGGACGAAACTGATAAAAACAACACAAAAAAACTTCTGAAGCTTCTCTTCTCTATAGCAGTTGCATTCTGTTTCCTCTGCCTACCATTCGCGGGATTCTTCTTCTACGTGTGTGCTCTAGAACCCACGCAGGTGGAACAAAACTACGCGACCTTATTTTTAACGCATAGGATTGTTCGCGTTTTGATATTTTTCAACTCCTTTGTTAATCCACTGTTATACGCGGCTCAAAGCTCGAATTATCGAAAATCGCTCAAAAGAATCTTCTGCAAAAGAAATGCAAATATTTGCAGCAAAGAAATTAAAGTGGGAAAGCGTTTGGGGAACATGGAGGAGCAAGTGTAATCCCTTGTTAATTATATTGACACGGATTTTGAGTCATAATAATTTATACTTCGAATAGAAACTGACCAAACTGAAATGTAAGTCACTACAAGAGATGTAAATATTAAAATAGTTAATCTCAGATTTTATGAAGTCATTCATACAGTTTTCATAGGCCTTGGCGTCTCAGTTGTCCAAGAAATCCAGATGTTGAAAATAAAAGACCGGGTATTATGTCAAGGAGTTTACTTTAGGAAGAATGGGCGAGTGTCGAAGGTATACTGTCAACTTTTTAATTTTTTACTTGGGAATGGTCATTTTTGACTGACGCGTCATTTTAAGAAAAATCTATAAAAACATTACGTCTTTTAGAATGTTAAAAAAGACTGCTATTAGCTTTTGAATTGGAGTAATGTTATTTAAATTTGTGACCGTCATTGTGCACAAACAAACGGCCATTAGCACATTCATTTTTTATTTTCTAATTTTGGGAAGACTGTGATTCCCTAGCCTATAATATAAAAATCATTGAACAGCAACATAGCCTGTGAAAAATTGATCACAGAGAAGGCTAAGAGCAATAATATTGAATTAAAAACTTAAAGAACACTGAAACGGAATTAATATATATCATCGACCACCAGCAATCTGTAGGTTATAAATCTTCTTATCTGATTACTACATGATTTTAAACGTTAAGTATCTAACGACGAGGAGTAAATTTGATGTCAATTAATCCCTCAAAACTGGTGACAATTGAGGGAAGTCGCAAATATATAAAGGTTGGCCGTTTTGTGAAGCCAAATTGAGTTACGGCTCGTGGATATTGAACGACGTTCGAAGGAAGGAGCGAAAAACGACTTTGTTTTTAGAAGGCAACCACTATTCCATCACATGCATTTTTTTTCTTTCTTTCGATACCTTTTTTCAGTCTTGTCAATAAATGTAAGGCTAATTTATAACAAACACCACTAATCATAATTATGAGTTTATGAATTTGCAGCCATAGCTTGAGTTGAAAAAATAAGAATTCACTAATCAAAACTGAGAATTATGGTAGTACCTCAGGCCTCCTGCACCTAAATTAAACGAGAAACAAATTGTTTCAAGTTTCAAGATAATCCTCTTCTGTATCCAGAGCTTCAATGGCAGACAGTTATAAAACCGACCAGTTATGGCGCTGTTGAAAAAGAAATAGGACGCTGAATACAAGGTACAGAAAAAACAACACCTAAATGGCCCATCAAAGAAACTTTTCTGAAGTTATACTGCATGTTCTGAAAGCAGTAAAAAGTGTAGACAGGTAATAAAATTTTATTCAGATGTGGACACTTTTTCACCCATTAACCCAAGGATCGATGTTGGGAACATTTTTCTTCTTGCTATATATATCGAATAGCAGTGGAACTGTGGAAACATTTTACATGACATTTACAGTAATATCAATGTTACCATCCCCCCCTTTACCGACAGATGGTATTACGGGCATCTTTTTAGTAAGTCAAATGCTATTATCTGCCAGCACGCTTGGTCAGCGCTATTAAAAGACTGAGCTGTTGTGAATGATTTCTTGCAATCATACGTGGTCATGCTAGCTGCTCGCTTACGGGTGAACAGAAGACAAGAGACAATGCTTGCCTAGTCCCTAGAGACTTGTAACTCCGCTGATGAGGGGAGAGAAAGTCAAACCAACACACGACACTTTTGTTTTTGTTTTTTGTTTTGTTTTTGTTGTTGTTGTTGAACATTCCCTTACTTAACTTTCTAAAGTGCCACGCAGCTCATCGGATTTTTTTCCTTTATTTGTTTGTGTGACTTTTCTATTCTGCTTCTCAGCTAAATTGTTCGTTTATAACTTTGCTTTTATTAGTTTTTTTTTACCCGGGGAGGGGGGGGGGGGGGTACTGCCATATATGGGCTATGTAGGTATGTGTCGCTGTGAAGGGTATGGTTTTCAAGCAGTTTACTCTAGTATAGGGTATATAAATCAGAGAGTTTGGGTCTAGAATAGGGTATCATTTTTCAGGAAACCGATCAGTTGGTTGTAAGATTTTATCTAGACTAGGGAAACAGCTACTCTAGGATAGGGGAGATTTGGGGAGTTTACTCTATATAGTATAGGGTGGCAAAATTCAGCTGAACTAGCCCTGGTATACGTTAAGAGTTCTCAGGGTCCCAGCGGCACATCCCCACCCAGAAATTCGTAAAGTACCCCCCCGGGTTTTTCCCCAAGGCGTTAAAATCCCGCAGCCATTTGCCTTCCTTGCGGTTAGGCATATGGCAATCTGTGGTAAGGCCACAAGCAATTTAATGTTGCGTCTGCGATTTCCAATTTTAAAAAAATTCTCTCTAAAAATATTTTTCCGTTTGGAACAGTTAAAACAGAATCAGAGAACATTTGGATCTGTTGACAGTGACTTTATAAAAAGCAACAGACCAAAGAACACAAGCAAGATGCTGCGTTACTTTTAGGGGTTAATTTATTACAGCAATACCATATTCGGAATTAAAAATTAGCGGGAAAAATGAAGTAATCTTCGAATTTTTTTCTCGTTTAATTTTCGCTTTTGGACATGCTGGCTATCTTGTGATCTTTACTGAAACAAGTAAATAATTACTATGACGGTCGCAAGGTGAGTAATTACAAATCTTTACATAAAGAAAATGTTTCAGCTATAATTGCGAGCGGACTGTTATGTCGAAGACGTGACGCCATAAAGATGCTAATCGAGCATGATCTTAATGTTCGCTGAAGCTTAGAATTGGTTATGAGGACCAGCTCAGTCGCTAATGAAACTGTTAAACATTATGGCGTTACTATCAATAAAGCCAAGAGGCTTCGAACAGGACAATCATTATACTCGTAGAAATGTTAAGCTTTGTGTGTTATAAACCAGATACATGTAAATATAAGCCGGCCTACAAAAACCTTGATCTTTCCTCAGGAAATATTTGTAAACTTGAGCATTAAATTTATAGGCATGCTGAGTGATATTTCAAGCGAAAAGTTGATCCTTAACTACCTGGGTCTAACAAATACACTGGGGCATTAATTTACTTGTGTTTAACAAATACAGCAAAAATACGCGGGGGTGTTAATTTGCCTGTGTCTAACAAATACACTGGGGCATTAATTTGCCTGTGTTTAACAAATACACTGGGGCATTAATTTCTCTGTGTTTAACAAATATACTGGGGCATTAATTTGCCTTTGTGTAACAAAATACACGGGGGAAACTATCATTACTGACCTTTTTAATGGCTTTACTCTAGATATCAATGGTTGAAATAAGAACTTTAGTTCGAAGGGATAACCTGAAATTTTGGCCGCAGTAGTCGTAAAAAAAATTGTCAAAAGTTTTTCACCTACCCTAGCTTTAATCTTCTATTAAAGTGGCGCCAAAATATATTGTCATCAAACCCATTCAAAATACCCTTTTATTTCAGCTTAAAACACATGAAAAAGAATAAATCTTTAAGAAAAGGGTATTGAAACAATACTCCACACCCTGGCCGACAAATAGGGATACAAGCAAACGCAAAAATTAAAACAGAGGCAGATTAGCAAGTAACAATTCCAACTCGCAAAAAGCAACTAGAGCCAGTTCAATATTTACAAGCTATAAGTTTCACCGAGGAATTGAATTATAACGTAATGCAGAGAAAATTCTAGCAAGTGATTTGAGGCTAGTACACTCACGGGATTAGTGATATCTAACGTTAAGGCCTTAAGCCACTCTAGCATGTCACATTTCAAATAACACGTTCACAGCGCCACAATTTCAGGTTTTGTCCGAACGTCTTTCCCAGTTATAAAACGGTCATTAGCTACCTTTATATTAAGTAAATGATAAATGACATGTTTACAGATGGTTGAACGTTAATTGGTTGCATCATTGTTAAACATATTTTAGTATTTAAAAGGTAGATATAGGCATATTTTTATCCCCTAAAAATTTTTCATCTGTTCGGAATTCCTAACTGAAAGCCTAGTGACCAGAAAATTATAAGGATCAAAAGTTACCTAGTTTTCGAAAATTTCAGCCAGAAAAAAGGTTCCCGGAAATTCTAGCTGACCTTTTTAGGGTAAAAATCCGCTAAAAATGGGCAATTATACCATTTTTTAGATGTTCGAATATCCTAGGAGAGGCAGGCAAGCAAGAAATTTTACAACAAATGTTCCGAAACTTCTAGATCTCAAATCGTCTTCCGAACAGATATTTTCCGCAAATTGACGTCCCACGTATAAAGAGGGGTAGTTTTGTATCCATTCAGAGTGCTAAGTCATGGCAATTTAACTGCAGGTGGAAAAATGAGGGCCCGATATTTGATAGTCAGCTTTTATAATATTTTTAAGCCAATAAGAAAGCAGAATACAATTCTTCCAAAAAGATAAATTACCGCCCTTGCGTTCATTGGTTTTAATATCAAGTGAAAACACTGTGCATAAGGTCAAACTTGGAGTTGTCAGTTCAAGTGTTTTTATTTTCGGAGATGAACAGAAGCTATAACTGCTCTTTACCCATTTCTTCTGAAGAAATCGTTTTCGCCACATTGTACTCGTTGATCGTTTTCTTTGGCGTCTTGGGGAACGTAATTGTTATCACCATCGTGCGCAACACCCCTTCAATGCACACGCCAACGAACTACTTACTGTTGAACCTGGCTGTTGGCGATTTGATAGCGCTGTTGTTTTGCCCCGGTTTCTATGAATTTGCCCTAAAAAACGTCCACCTCGGTGCAACAGTTGGAGACGTCATGTGCAAGCTTTTCTTTGGAAACGCCACTGTTTGTGTCGCCTGGGACGCCTCGATTTTAACTCTTTGTGTCATTGCAATAGAACGGTTCGTTGGTATCGTTAAACCATTCAACAACGAGTGGACTCTCACGAAAAAGAGAGTATCCCTGGCTATTGTCATTATTTGGGTAATGGCAGTTACTTCAAGCTTTCCGGACATTTTATTGACCAAGCATATCAATAATCGAAGTCCCTTACATTTCTGCAGACCTTGCACCCGTCCATGGACCGTTCTTAATCAGTCTTTCCTGGTGAAAACTTACACTGTCACTCATTCTGTCGTTTTGATCGTGTTTCCCTCTGCTATAATTCTATTCTGCTATATTTCTGTCTTCTCAGCATTGAAGCGGGGCCCAGGAGACTCGCTACCAGACAAAATGAATCGAAAGAAGACGCAAAAGCTTTTAAAACTTCTGGTTTCTTTAGCAGTGGCATTTTGCGTATTGTGTCTTCCGTTTGCAGGATTTTTTTTCTATGTCCTTGCGCACGATGTGAGGGACGCTAAATCGGAGACATCTTTGTTACTCACGCTCAGAATTGTTCGTTTTCTTGCCTTTTCCAATTCTTTTGTTAATCCACTGTTATACGCTGCTCAGAGCTCGAATTACAGTCTTGCTCTGAAGAAATATTTATGTTGTAGAAATAACGCAAACGCTGGTAGAGACCAAAGTTTACGAATGGCTAACAGGAGTAGGAAATATAAACGTGATCAAGTTGTGAAAGCGGAAGAAGGAGTTTAACGTAACACCTGTTCGAACGCATGTCCCGAGCCTGCTTACACAAATCCAACCTAATTACAGCTGTCGGCTTATAGTAGTTTCCAAGTGAGAGCCGCACAAATTTTTTGCATCTTAATACTTTCTTTTGTATCTTCCAAGACATTTAAAAATGAAATAAAAGGAACAATAAAAGTAAGAAAGAAATCCTTTTTGAAAAAGAAAAAGCCCGGGGATGTTCTTAGTAATTGAGGACTGACTGACGTCAGTGGAGCATATCATTAAGGGACTGGGGGCTAGGAGGCGCAGAGGGATTATTCGCAAGAGACTGAGAACTAGTTCAAAGAGAAACAACCTTCTTTTAATGCTTGACAAGTAATGTATCTTCCCCATTGTAATTAGGAAGGAAACGCTTGACTTTCTATCGGAATAAAAGTGCGTATGATCCCAGGTTGTTTTCAATGGATTGGCTTCTTAATATTTTCTGCTTTTCAGAAGTTTTGGGCAAAAACTACTGAAATATTATGGAGCTGAGCGTGGCTGAGTAGTTAGCTTGTCCAACCTGCAATCTGCGCCTCCCAGAAATGAGTTTCAGTCTGTTCTGACCAATCACGGCTGGATTTTTTTCATCGGTATTTTCATCACCTCGGACATGCTTCGTTAATATAGCCCGACGTTAAAGGAGCAATGACACGAAATTTATCGATTCCAAACAGTGGGAACCACCACCAAAATGAGTGAAACATAAAAATAACAGCTCAGGATATGAAAAGAAGGTATAAACAGGAAGAGAAACAGATAGACAAACTTGAAGAAGATTGAAACGGGTTGCTTTTGTGCTTTTGAAAACTTGTCAGCTTAAAATTTTTCAAATTTCCATTTAATTTTGTTGTTTGTTGCGTTTGATGTAATATTTGTATATAGAAGATATTACACGGTGGCGCGAAGATGTGAATTATATTTTCGAGTGGCAAAAAAATATTTTACGTACAAGCGCAGCGAGTGAGTAAAATATTGTTTTTGCCACTCGAAAATAAAATTCATATCTTCAAGCCGCCGTGTAATGTCCTTTCTATTATATGGACAAAAAGACATTGATAAAATAATAGAGGGAAATTACCGAAATTACGTCATCGATAAACTCACGTGCGAGATTATGGAAAATAAACGACTGGGGTCCCGGATGTAGTTTTTATGAATTTTACGAGTGGTATATTTTCCAGTAAAACACTCGTGTCTATATAATAGATTTATATATTTGATATTCTTGGGAGACTAGATTTGTTCGACACGAAACTCTCATTTTGTCATTTACAAGGAATTAATGAAGTTTCATAGCGAATGAGGACTATCTTTTTGAAAAGCTAAAACCTTTTTCGCATCAATTGAATTCCAAAAATATTGTTCCAGTTTCGTTGTTTAAGACCGTATTTAGGCTTATTTAGGCACTTAAAAATGCTGTCGCCTGTCGACTTTTGCAACGATTGGCAACAATGGACACGAATTGAAGCTTGAAAAAGGTTGGCCAACGTTTTCAAGTTTGACGGTATTATCCCTGCAAAAAACTACTAAAAAGATATGGTTGGTGCACCCTATGAAATTTATCTGATATCTTTCTAACTATACAGGAGCATTTTGAGTGTGTTCTTCCGTTCAGCGGTGACCTTCAAGGAAACTTCTATGATTCTTTGATTCCTCTAACACTGAGTGTTTTTTTCCCAATAGTAAGAGCTGCCAAACTAGGTTTTGAAGAATTCACCAGTGCCACCATTCTCGACCTTGTTAAGAACGGCTTTCTTCTTGTGTAGGGGAAGGTTGGTGAGGTTCAACCCCACTATCTGGTCATGCTTATAACTGTGGAGCCGTCCAAGTCTAGAATGTCACGATGAACGTTTAAACTCTGGATTAGGAAACTTCTTTCCATTCGTGCCCAATGTTCAGTTACTCTAGAACTTTTAGGATTCCCAAAGTCAGATGTTTCCAAGCACTTAGTTTGGCGCGCTGTTGGTATGGTCGACCATTGAACGAGTAGCGTGCTTGTTTGGACTCATCGCTTTATCGCTTTAAGAACGAGTTATGTTACATGTGTAGCGTGGTTGTTTCAACTCATTGCTTTAAGAACGCACGAGCTACTTCATATGTGTAGCATGCTTGTTTCGACTCATCGCTTTAAGAAAGAGTTATGTTACAGATTAGGCCTGATAGTCTCGACTTAGGGCTTAAAGAACGAGTTATGTTACAGATGCAGCGTGCTTGTTTTGGCTCATGGCACGACTAGACTTCCAGAGATTCCATCGGAATCGATATGTTTCCAGCAGATCCGATGGACTCCATCGGACGACTTTCCAACCCTCCTCAAAGTATTGATTACACATCCGGTTTCATCTTATGACTAGACTTCCGGTAACTCAACTGGACTCGAATGTACTTCCGCGGTTTCATTCTTCGACTAGTCTCCTTTGGAATCCAGGTTTTGTCCACTGGAATCTAGTTGAGAGTATTGGATATGAATGGATTTCTTCCGCGAATCGTTTAAGGCTCTCAATGAACTGAAGAACTTCAAGCCAGATTTTCTGTGAGATTTTTTTCCTGTTTACATCTAGAAACCTTAAGATCAGACTACATAATTCCTTGGCCTTGTCTGACAACTAAAAACACTCAAACAAAACCAGCACGCAGACGCCACTTTTGGTAACAGGGCTACAATGTTATGCGCATGAGTTGAGGCCTGTAGGAATAGTTCTGTGTAAAGTACCATGAAAGTCACAATAAGCCGACAAAAAAAATAGTTTTTTGCCCTAATTTGCGTGTAACACCGATCTTGAGCCAAAAAAATTGGTTGTATGATCAATAAATGAAAAATTTGTGCTATTTCTGCTAGCATTATGCTAGCAGAGCTTTTTTTCGGAAAATAGGTGAAAATTAAGCTCATAAGGACGAATTATGCCAAAAATTATGCTAGCACAGTCTATCAAACCCTATAAATGGCTCCTAAGAAAATGAATTAAAACCGAGTAAGAGCCAATTAAGGGCATTCAAATATCAGAATACGGTATAGTCAGTTTACATTTTTTCTGTGCAATATGGGAGGGCGAAGAATTTCTAGATGACCGTTCCATTCATGTATAATTTCAAAGTTTATCTCATAAATTCCCTACGATTTTCTGTAGTTTAATTTTTTGCATTTCACTCCCTGGATTAAGCTATTTTTCACAGAAAAAGGAAACCTAAAATTTTCGGATTCGAAGATGCGATGGAAAGAGGAATCAGAAAAATCCTCACCTTTGTAAAACTTTAAATTGCATCTAAAATTTTCGGTAAAATAATACTGAAGCCCTGTTAATTTCGAAAAGTTTCAAGTTGCCCTAGGATGTGCTACCCATAGCATCTTGTTCCAGAGCTTTTTAGAAGCCTAAAAATGCCGAGGAAGAGAAGAAGTTAACTGAAAATGGTACCCCAAAGTCAACTATTGCACTGAAAACGTATTCTTTGAAAAAAATTTGCTGGAATGGCCGAATGGTAGGAAAACAAAATTCCAGTACTCGAGCCTTGCACACTGGCAAGTCTTGAGTGCAACGCTTGGACACTGCTATAGCCAATATTACAGGTGTGTCACTGAACTTTTGGCTGATTAAATTGGCGAAAGAACAAAGTTTAATTTTTTGCAATAGTAAATTTACTGCCTGTGTTGTTTTGAAAGAACATTAAATATTCACTCACCATTTGTTGTGTCAGTTGCTGTGCTGATAATTAGTATTCATAGGTCACGTGCAATGAAATAAAATGTCATCCTTATTAGTATTTTGTATATAAAGAATGCTAATGAGGATGAGATTTTAAAAGTTTGACAGTGTTTTACTGGGGTTTAAAATACGAGCACGTGACGGATTTTAGCGGACGTGACAGGTTGTTGAGCTCAATGAGTTTTGGAAGTGAAGTTATAAATTGCTTCTCGCTCAAGTAATTGGATTTATTTAAGTCTTTCGTGACAAGTATAGAAGAAGTGATATTAGGCCTCTGCTTTTTTTTACTTTCTGTTATTTAGTCACTCAATCATTGGTCTTGTGCCCATTTTTCATTAGGCTAGATAAATACAGACGAACGGAGTCGCCTTTAAAAAAGGCTGCCTTTATCGTAAAGTAAACACATTATGACCAACTGGTGCAAACATTCGATCAGAGTGCAAATAGTATAAAGTGTGACAGTTTTTGAGCCACATTAACTTTTGATCATATCACCATATTTTATCAAACTTTCAGGTTTTTAATCTTCATTGTTTTGACATAAATGTGAAATGAGCTAACTTTTACTATTCTTAATCTCTAGTGACTAATCTTGATCTATATTTTTATATTTTAAGTTATATATTTGTGGATTTGTTGGGGTATTAATATTTTCCTGCAATTAGATATTACCTCTCTGAGTTATTTTCTTTATTTTACACGCTAACCACAAAAGTTTGAGGCATGTTAGAATCCTGCAGATTATTCAGTGATCTGTTTGAGCATTACATGTATTCTCATAACTACATAAGGACTGCTGTTTTAAAATTTGTCCTTGATTTTTCATTTCCAAATCATTTCTTCCTTTATTTGCATTTTCTCTAGAAAGACAGCAAAATAATCTTTTAAATCCCTGTCTATAATTTGGGCTTTGTGCGGCGTAGAGAAGAGGATTTACGAAAGAGTTAAGAATGAGGAGAAAACGAACTGTTCTGTGGATCAGGTGAAGAGTGTCAAAGTTTTCGATTATCGTAACCTGTGAAACAAAACTAACATACAAGAAAAATACAGCGAATGGCATGCAACAGATTACAAAGGCGGCTACGAGAGATGCAAGCAATTTAAGAAGGTGTTTTCTGGATTTCTTCTCCTCCACATCGCCTGTGCGTTCTCGATATATATCCCCCAAGAAGTAAACTCCGTAGAAAATACGTAAATAACAAAATAATATAACCACAGCGGGAACTATCATAAATACCGAACAGAATACGCTTATGTAGGCCTTTTTTAAACCCTCCAGATTATTGAGAGTCCAAGGTCGATTACATGGATATTTTTCAGCTCTTTCGTCATAATTGTTGGATAATATTCCTGGTATACAGACAAGCGTAGCTAGCGTCCATGTAGCTGCAATGGCGAAACTAACGTTTTCTTTCCTGAGTCTTGAGTTTGTTTGAAACGGTTTAACTAGTGCAACGTATCTTTCAACAGCAACAACAACCAACATAAAGATGGACTCTAGTATAGTTATAGAGAGAACCGCATTTCCTACGAAAATCTTGCAAACAAAGTCTCCGATAGGTTGACTTAAACTGACGCTCTTTAACGCAAAGTCATAAAATCCAGGGCAAAATAGTAGACTTATCAGATCTGCCACCGCTAAGTTCGTCAGTAAAAAGTTTGTTGTCGTGTGCATTGATGGCGTTTTACGCACGATGGTGATTATGATAACGTTTCCCAAAACACCAAAGAATACAATGAAAGAGTACAATGAGGCAAACACTATGTCTACGGTAGTAATGAAATTAGTGTTGTTACTCATAATTCTGTTGCCATCCCTTTGAATCTTCTGCCAGGGTCACCAAGACAGCTTCATTATTAATCAAGGTCATATGGAACCTGAATATTGAGGCAAAAATCGTAACAGCAGAGCTCGACGCGCGCGAACCGCGCGCGAGCGAAGCCCCATAGCTAAGTAAATCTACCCATCCCTGAAAATTTGGTAATCACTTTACCGTACGCCGACCGTATCGCGGGCTCAGGTGTCGACCCATCGAGGTCGAGTATTTTTGAAGTTATCCGCCGACAAGTTGCTAGTTTTCAAATGATCGAAGGCTCAAGTTTAATTGTTTTAAAATTCATATTAAATATGTTGTGTTTATCTTTTGTTTTATTTATTTTATTTTATTAGCTTTGCCCTGATGAATACAGAAAAAAAACTGAAGATATGCAAATACTAGTAATAAGAACGTAGCAATACACTAATAATAACTGTAATAATTTGGGCAGGGAAAGCGCAACAGCTTAGGCCAATTACTGTGGACCCAACCGCACACAGGTACAGGCAGGGAACACAGTTGCTTTTGACTTTTCTCACAATTGTCACGCGTTGGTCACGCTCTACGTCCAATTTTTAAGCTCTGATTGGTTAAAATTTGACAGATGAGTTCATGCGGAAATTTATGCAGCATCTTGAAACTTGCTTACTTTGAAAGCTGAAGCTGACAGAGTTTTGTGTCAACTTGTGATGTTTTTAACTGTCTTTTTCTACTGGATGTACAAAATGAAATTCAGCTGCTATCAATAGTCTTCTGTTATTCATGGCTAATTTGTTTATTGGGTTTTTGGTTGCGAAATTCGTCGCTCGTCAAAGTCTGGAGTCTGATTTCGGATGGCATCGTTTTCGTTTTTCACCTTGCTTGACGCGTAAGAGGGTTAAGTTGAAAAGTCTGAAGCGATTCCGGCCTTACTTGATAGCTTCCAGGAGATGCATCTTGAATGGTAAACCTGAGTAACTACTGCATTTGATGTTTGTTTTTTTACATAAACAATGTCGAGCGTAGTTTATGCGGCTATTTAGTTTATAGACGTTTGTAAGATCTGAGACAATGATCTGACCGGGTATCAGGTTCGATATAGGCTTACAGAACTTTAAAAGGCCTTTAGACATTTTCTCACCGCAAATAGAAAGAAAACGTCCCAAAGAATATTTAGTTATAATTCTGGCTGTAAAAGAAAGCTTTGAGCGATTTTCTTGCCTCGAGGTCATCTTTGAAAAAAGCAAACACCGTTAAGCCGGCTTAAAACATATACTTAAACTTTAAGCTTGAAGACTCAGGATTTTTAGAGACACTTTAATTCTTGTCTTCGTGAATGAAAATTGTTGTCTCTGGATATGTTTCAGAAAATTATATTTCTTTTATTGATTGTCAGTAGTCTCTCTTGCAATTTTAATCGCTGTGCCGTTTGTTTTCAGTTGTTCATGAACATCGCTTGCAGTAGTACTCAAAATGCCGCGCGTATCAAACGCTTTTGAAGATTACACATCGTTATAAAACCACTAAATAAAAAGTAAACATGATAAATTCTTTATTATGTTGAAGCGTAACTCTGTTAATGTTCATTCAAACACTCCACAGCTCGCAACCGGTTGGCCGTATAGGTGATTTTGAAAAATTTTAGCGGTTTCGCTAAAAGCCCACGCGGGCTTCGATCGTCCTAAATATTGAATGAGTACAATTTGTATTTCAAAATTGTGAAATACTGCATTCTGTCCGAGGTCTTTGTGATAAAAACAGCGCCTCGTAGTACTGTTTTACCCCGGATGGGATGTATAAGAAATGTAAAAGGTTGGTTTACACGCCCCCAAATTTGTTCGCAAGATTTTGTAAAGCAATTGTCGAACGCAAAAATTCGGAATGATTTGTTTTCCAAAAATTAGTCTTTTTCAGGTCTAATCTACTGTGATCAAGAGCCATTATGGCTCTTAAATGTGATCGAAGATGATTGCTATTTTAAGGCTATCAACTCGATGTAAGGTTTGGCTCTCTCTTGGACTGTTTGCAAATTAGTTTTCTCTAAAACCACTAAATAGCCTCTCCATCCCTCAAAAGTCACATGAATTTGCTCTAAAGTTAACTGATTTGTGGAATACAAGTTTATTGTATTAATAAATTACAAATTTATTAATGGGAGCTTCGCTTTTAGCCCTGGCGAAATCTATATATTATTGTCTACTTAAAATAAGTATTCGTCAAGCTGGATTAAGTAGGAACGTGTGGGTTGAATGAAAGGATCTTGAAGCATTGAAAACAATCGAATTACCGGACATATGTGTGCTATTCAGCTGTCATCTACACAAAGGCGTTTTGAGGTAGTGACATTGACGACATTTAAAAGTATAATCACGACAGAAAAGGGTTTTTAGTAAAACAATACTGTTTTCAGTGTACCAAAAGCTATTTAAAATTCACAAACTATCTTTTTAACTGAGAAGCGTTGTGAGAGCGACAACTAGGATAGACCCTATTTTTTAAAACTGCGGCCTATTCATCATTTATCGGCCATTCCGGTCAGTCAGTCAGTGAGTGAATCAATTAATCTGTTATTCTATGAAACAGTCAATCAATCATTTCTTTAGTTTAAGTCTTAAGCCAGGAACATTTAGCTCATGATTCTATATCTGTTTTCCCCAAGATTAACGCCATATCCGTCTAGTTATTTTATTTTAGATATAATTAAAGGTATAAGAAAGAAATAGACCTTTTCGCTTGTATATTTTTTCAAACTTTCAGAGACGTAATGTTCTCAAGGGCATTCTCCTTTTATCGTTAGACATGTGCAGATGGATACCGCGACATTTGAAGGAAACAGTTCTCTGCATGGGGTAACATCACATGCTCTGAAATAGGATAACAAAACATGTATGCGAAAAAGTCTATTCCCCCATTCAAATCTGATTGAGAAATGCATGAGCCCGGACAATTACCTTATTAAGATATTTTCAAACTTGACAAAAAAAAAACCTGCTGTGACGGTTCTGAAGAATTTTAAAACGTGCCCACGGAGTTTTACATTTTTGCTGTTCTTGCTTTACGTCTTTTAACCCTATTCATACCCGGGTGGGCTTTTGCAGCACCACTCACGAGAAAGTTGAATAACTTCAAAACAGTTTAAGCTATGACCACCAAACTTAGCGACTTTTCCTAAAATTTATCTGGGAACATTTTAAAGTCACCGAGACGTGTATGCCAACATTAACGTTACTGTGGCAACCCTAGTTTTGACCACCATGTTTTTCAAAATTTGCGTTTTTTATAAAAATAGGTGTTACCCCTTATCTTTATTGATGAAATTATTATATTACACTTAATTCAGCATTGTCTTATCAAAAATATTATAACTGTTAAAGAAATCTAGGCCTTTTAGTGACTAGTTTGATCATTTCTCTGGGAATTTCACATTTTGTAGAGGTATTTCGCTCTCTAAGCATCTGTTTATGCTCGTATCAAATTTTCTTTTAAAAATTCCTTGATTTACTGGGGTTTTAAGTAAACTGGCCGGAATACACTTGGCGAATCCAAGATGGCGTATTGTTGCAGTTCTATTTAAAAATGAATGATTTTTATACGGTGGCCCATTAGGGACATGGAAAGTTACTCTTTTTACTAGCAATCGACACTTAGTAACTGTCGATCGACACTTAGTAACTGTCGATCGACACTTAGTAACTGTCGATCGACACTTAGTAACTGTCGATCGACACTTACGTAACTGTCGATTGCCACTTAGTAACTGTCGATAGACACTTAATAACTGTCGATCGACACTTAGTAACTGTAAGTGTCTATCGACAGTTAGTAAGTGTCGATCGACAGTTATTAAGTGTCTATCGACAGTCACTAAGTGTCGATCGACAGTTACTAAGTGTCGATCGACAGTTACTAAGTGTCGATCGACAGTTACTAAGTGTCGATCGACAGTTACTAAGTGTCGATCGACAGTTACTAAGTGTCGATTGCTAGTAAAAAGAGTAACTTTCCATGTCCCTAATGGGCCACCGTATTTTTATCATCACAGCTATTGTTAAAGATTATTTATATGTTGGGCAACTTCTTGATTTTATCAAACACCTTTTTATCAAATTTAGATTCTGCCATATAAGTTAAATAATATGAAGTCATAATGACGTCATATTACGTCATTGTGTCAATCAAGTTATGTCCAGAAATTGAAGGATCTCCGGAGAACCCCTTCCCCTAACCCCTGATTGCAGGAAGCAAACGAAAACTTGGTCTGAATAGGTTCATATAGCGTGTCGGCCTGATTAAAAACGAGCAACGGGAAAGATTAGTGCTTTTTCGAAGGCGTTCCCGCATTCCAGCAATAGGTTCCCGTGTTCTAGTTAAAATGCCAAGAACATTGTTTCGTACATTCTTATTTACTGTTTTGTTCGTTTGGACCCTATGCCCTATTGTTTACACACGCTTTTTGCTTGAATTTTTTAAGATCATTTGTAGTGCAAGTCTTGAAAGTGGTTGACTTCGAGGCATTTGCATTTAACATTGATTTCGTTTCTAATCAGTAAATCTCTACCGTTTCTTCCTCGATCGAGGTCAAGTCATACAACAGTTTAAGTGTCTTTTCTTCCTCACTTCTAGTTCCTGAGTTCTTTTAATTTACTGTTGTTGTTGTACGTCTGTCATTTGTATTTCTATGCAACTTGTTATTTTGTTATGTATCATTTATGGTAAAGTGACGAATTGAAACCGGTGACGAGCTTTTGCAAATTGGCTGTAATAGCCGCAAATACATTTGAAAAGAATTCTGAATCTGGAGTACAAAGTTGACCAATCTTGGTACAATTTACTTCAGGACATCACTATCACTACAAGCAGAAATAAATTTTTGGCTAGAAATGTTTAAAAAATAGTTACTTTCGACCAGCTGAACTACGGCCTACAACCGAAACGGGCGAAATGACTGTTTCGCCTGTTGAAGACCGTAGACCGTGACGTAGTTCAGACGGTCGAAATCTTATTATTGTTATTATTATTATTATTATTATTATTAATGCTATTATTATTATCATTATCAATAATTATTATGATCACTATTATTATCTCAAATCAAATAATAATCAAACTTGACAAAAAAGATCACTTACAAGGAAAATTCTTCGACCTCTAGGACTATGAGATACATAACAATCAAGACTTAAACTTTTCATAACTTTGAAATGTTAACAAGATAATACTAATTTGCGTAAGAGAGATAAAAAAAACTAATTGCATTCGGATTGCAGGAGAAATCAAGAATAAAAATCTTACAGAGTTTTAATTAAATTTAAAAATTCGCTTGAACCCATCTCGAAAATTAGAGCTTTGTAATGCGTAAAGCAAGGGATTACAAAACGAATTTGAGAAAAGAAGAAAACGAGCCAGTCTATGAACAATATACAGTTTTTCATAGTTATCTTGAACAAAATTTGCACCAAGAAAAGTCAAGAACATGAAGTAGATGGAAAACGGTAGCGTACAAACAATGAATATTACAGTTAGTCGTATAAGAAGGGAGGCCAGTTGCTTCTTTGCTTTCCTTTCTGCTTCCGTGCCAACAGACTCCGAGCAGATGGTTTTGGTAAAATACAAGCCACGAATTATTTCAAAATAGCAAGCTAATAGTACAAGGGAGCTGACAAAACCAAAACAAACACACGTGAAAATAATGAAAGGCTTGTGAAGGGAGTACTCATCCAAACTCCAAGGGCGTTTGCATGGATATTTGTTGGACTCAGTGTCAAACGTGTTAGCTTGGATATCTGGTACGCAGGATAACAAAGCAATGAGCCAAAGCAGAGCTATGACATATCCAACGGTGTCTTTAGTTAATCTTAAATTACGAAGAGGCTTTACCAGAGCCAGATATCTTTCCACTGCAATCGTACAAACTGTCAGAACAGCTACGTTAATGGTAACTGGAACTACAGCATTTCCAGCAAACAACTTGCAAATCACATGTCCTGAGAGGCCTTGAATACGGACGTTTGTCAAAGCAAAATCATAAAGCCCGGGGCAGAGCAACAAAGTTAGCAGATCTGCCAAAGCTAAGTTCATCAACAGATAATTTGTTGTTGTGTGCATTGACGGCATTTTGCGCACGATTGTAATTACGACCACGTTTCCTATGACTCCGAGAAAAACTATGATACAGTATAATGTGGTGAAAGCAAGATCTTGAGCTGAGGTCATCTTGTCTTGTGAATGCAGATTTCCTTGGTGCTATCATTTATTTCATGTTCAAGCATGGTTTCCACTAGCCAATTGAATTACTAGTGTCACTCGAGCTATTTATCAGCAGCCGATATCAGCTGGTTTTTCCGCACTAAGGAGTGTGAAAACCAATTAATTTTCACCTTTTACTTAGTCAAGTGTATTCTTTTCATCTCAATAATAAACATAGTCGTCTTGATAATCTGAAGCCGCAAATTCAAGCTAATGGTAATTACTCAGGAGATCAAAACCTTTAATGGCAGGTCGTCAATCAGTCGCTGCATAGGCAAGTGTTAAAATCGCGCGGTGACAAATAGTCATGCAGTAAGAAGTTCGCTAATTTGAGGCTTAAATTGCAAATGTATAAATGCAATATATGTGCCGGTGTTAATTCATCTAATGGAAATAAGAAAATATAGAAAGACATAAAATTTGGTATCCAACCATGTTTTTGTTTGTTTTCTTTTTTTCGACTATATAGCAGCCCTCAATGAATTATTGTCCCATTCAAGAGCTCGAAAAATCTCTCAAGTTTCTTGACGGCTTTATGACGTTATGGTTGATCAGTTGTCATAGCCTATGCTTAGGAAATCCAAATGGAAGCAAAGAGGCTTTTACAAATAAGTACATGTATAGCCGGGACATTATATCAGTGACAAATGTGCAGATCACATTGACCTTTTTATTTTTGTGGAAGGAGGTCGACAGAAAGAGAACGATTCAGTAATTCAAAAATGTGTTTTTAATTACAATTATATAAAGAAAAGCAATTTTGTGAGGGTTGAACCCCCTTACTAAAGACAGTTTCTGCAAAGTGAAGCTACCGGAAATGCGATGTGCGGTAATTTACCATAATTCGTTCTATTCATTTCAGAAGCTACATCCAAAACTAACAATACTCAGAAAAGTTTAAAAATTGCATATACATGCAGGCCCTTAATAAAACTTGGCTGCGCGTGGTTTTTTCACCTACATTCTAGGTAAAGTCTGGTTATCATACGAAACATTACTACACATTCGAATAATTGGTTATTAGGCATGAATGGTGTATTCAATTTTATGAATGAAACAGTTGTACAAATTATTCAATGCCTTTCCCTACTGAGAAACACGAAATTAGGTGATAAAGCTTTCATTGTATATGTTTGCTTAAACCTTGATAGGTGTCAATAGGACCATTTCAACGAGGCAAAATAAAAAGCCGCTTGACATGGAAAGCGACTGAGCTTATAACAAGCGCCTTAATAACCTAATAAAAGGTGTTAACAGCTGCTCTTACATAAGACGCATCTTAGCTGAAACAACGACTCGTACAAATGACCTTCGTGTCTGTTATATGATGCGAACACATAGTACGCATCACTGGCACATCCAGACCCTGAGATAAAGGGGGGGGGGGGAGGTGTCAAAAAATTCGGACCTCAGTTTGGTCTAAAAATAAGGGGGGCGGACCCCTCCCCTGGATCTGCTACAGCGCATTCAGGGCTGTCAAAAAGTTTTTAAATAGCAGGCTGATAATGAATAGTAGGCGGCTTTGGAACTCGCACCAAAGGCACAAGTTCTTGAGGGCCGAGGCATCTAGCAACATTTTGAAAAACAGAGTCTCAGAAATAGCGTTTCCAGAGGTTTTCAAGAGGTATTTTGCACCGCGGACGTCAGGTTGTTTCGTCAGAATACACACAAGACTGGGAACAATGCCGTCGAAATGTCCCAGTCATCTAAGACATCGCGCGGTTTAAACGTTTTACAGATCTAAACCTGTTAGAATATGCGTTCAACGTCATTCAAAACTGGGAAACGGATTCCTTACAATTTTATTCGATGGTGCTTACTTTTTGTTAGCAGCTATGGTAGAAGGAGATCAAGGTAGCCGGCTAAAGAGAGCTAACTAGCCGGAGGTTTTGGTTGGCTACCATTCTCGTCCCCAGAGCCCGACAGCCCTGCGCATGCGCTATTCTTAGATTAAGTAGGTATAATTTTCTCGCGTCCGTTCGCAGACCTACAAGAAGAAGATATTTAAGTTATTCCAAGTTGGGTGTAGAGACTATTTTGCTTTCTGGCCTCCGCCTGTTTTTCTATGGCATTTTACTTGTTTTTAATCTTGATAAGTCCCACTCAATCCGGAGTCTGTGGATGTTCCTCACACGATCTTACTTGGACGTCTCTCTGCAATGTTTCCAATTCACAAAAACTTGACGCCGTCGTAGCTTTGAAACAAGCGGCATGTCAGGATGTCGCTACTACTGGCAAAACAGAGGTATTGTTTTGGGGAAACGCTTAAAGAATTCACGACGAAGAGTGTCGTATCTCTCGCCACTAACAGACACAGCACGGTTGAAAAAGCCGTGATAAAGCTCTCATTAGAAGTTCACCTTACACATGATCAAGCTTTTTGGGAAACTTAAATTGAATGATAAGAAAAAATAAAGCTAAATTTACAATTTCGAATCTCTATCGTTGCCTGTACTGGCGCCTGTGCAGAGCATTTCGCGCATGCTTATTACGTTTTTCTGCTCTCAACGTAAGTAGGCAGTAGGAAAAATGCTAAATGTCAAGATTGTTGCACTACAATGTTGACTTTTTTCCATATGAATTATCAGTTGTCTACTTAAAATCGCTCTCATGTAATCAGACCCAAGCGCTGCCTTGAACTAAATGATTGAAAAGCATGGAAACCGTACCAGAACGTCCCTGGTCTAATCAAGCTCAGAACATAGTTATTTTATCCACATTATTCCTCGTCATCTTCATAGACGCCGCAGCATATTCATTGTATGCACCATTTTTCCCAAGCGAGGTGAGATGTTCTTCAATTCTATTCATTGAAGGCATTATTTACAATATTTTCAATGTCTCACTGTTTTTCGAAATGAATTTTCGAATGTAGTGCCTTTATAGAATAAGTTATACCTAGTAGTGCCCACTGATAACAGATCTGAAAATGCAAATTTTCTGTTAATTAAATGCTTGTCTTTGTGTATACCTGATTAATTTAAGCCTAAAACCAGAGCTCATTTTATTACAGTCACTATCTATAGAGCATGGTGTAGTTCCAGAAAATATCCATGCCCCACTCCCCCCCCTCCCAACAAAGGGCACTTTTTGTTTTAGACCCCTACCCTCCTGGACCGAGTTGTTCAAAGCTGGGTTAAGATAACCCAGGGTTAGTGCGAGATTTGAATTCAGATTTAAAAGCTTAAAAAGCATTTCAGTTTTAATTCTTTTTGTTTGCAAGTCGATGATTGAAAGCTCTAAATGTAACAGAGAAAATTATCCGAGAAAATGCTTTTGAACACAAGAAAGAGAAACCCGGGTTAAGCGCTAATCGGCCTTTGAACAACTAGGCCCTGAGGAAGTGCTTGTCATACCCCTCTTTCCCCAGGAATTTCCGTGATTTTTCCATTTTGGCTGGGTACCCTTGGAAAGGATATATTTCCGTCAAAAATGTTGTTGCACTGTACTATTATGCGAAATGTAATTGCTTTTGCGATATAGTGAGAAAAAAAATTTATTCATTTTAATACATGATCTAGTAAACTCAATTATTCGTTGTAGAGGTCTTTGATCAACGGTAGGCCACTGCCGGAGGACCATGGAGGCGAATACCTTCTTATACTACAACACTACCAACACTACACGAAAGATGCCAACTGTAAAAGAATTAGTTATACATTCAAACTAAACACCAAGTGAACTTCTTTCAGTTAAAACATGATATAAAAGAAGGCTTAGAACAGTACCACATCACGGTGAATATAATCGCAATACCATAATAAGCAACAGATAGATAGGCGGAAGTTTATTCTTGAGCCGATGACAACTTATTTTAATACAAAGATCAAAGATCATCAATGAAAACAACAATTCTTGTTTTGAAACACTGGAAAAAAGACTTGGAAAGGCCACTCCCATTCCCCTCGGAAATCGCCTTCTTTGGACCCCCCTCCCCAGAGAACTTCCTTTGCCCTCCTTGGGGAGAGTATGGATATTTTCTAGAACTGCAAATTCCATAAAAAAAATTTCAGTTTTGCTGTAATTAATTCCATTGGGTTATAGGTTAGTTTACAAGT
Organism: Porites lutea; assembly: GCF_958299795.1. Classification (NCBI taxonomy): domain Eukaryota; kingdom Metazoa; phylum Cnidaria; class Anthozoa; order Scleractinia; family Poritidae; genus Porites; species Porites lutea. The sequence goes on from NC_133205.1 coordinate 40,591,334, forward strand.
TAATACAAGCATAAGCATAAGTAGCGGGAGGAGACGCGCTCTTCGATCTTCCTAGATAAATCCTCTCCTCGCAGGGTAAAGCATAAGTAAACAGAGCACGAAAATTTATTCATAACTTTACTATACAGTAATTACTTCCGTCTCATATTAAAAGCTTAGATAAGTCGTTTCCACAAGTGTAATTAAAAGCGACTGAAATTTGCGAGTCAATCGATAATTCCCTGCAAGCATTAGCAGAAAAATAAACCATCCAAGTTACAAATCATAAAAAAAACTCTTGATAACCGCGCCTTTTTGTTCAATCAGTTCTGCCGCTAAACTTTGGAATGATTTACCGCCGCCACACATAAGATTGGCCCCTTCTGTCCTGAGAGCATTGTAGTTTTCATTTGCCATTTTATTGCACCTTTGTTTTAAACATCCATGCCACACTCATGGGAATTTATCTCTCTTTACTTCAAATCCAGCCTTTGATCATGATTTAATTCTGGTGGAAAAAGCAGTGTAATTATTATGTTACTTTTTAGGCCTTATAATCACAACCTTATTGGTAAGCCTTCTCGCCCGAACTTCTTCTTCTTCTTTTTTGCATAAAAATAATGTAATATTTTTTTCTTTTTATTTAAAATCTTTATTTTTTTATTAGGGAGAAGATAAGGGAGTATCCACCACTGTTGTAGGATTAATCTTTGGAACTTATCCATTGGGAATGTTTATCTTTTCTTTAGCGTGCGGATTTGTTGTAAGTGGTTTCCGACATTAATTTACGGTACAATAAATGACAGGTCAATTATAAATTACTTTACCTGTTGGCTCTATTTAAATTGTTTCCTAAGCAACTTTAATACACAGATGACATTTTATATCACAATTACCTCGATTTACACGGGTTTTAATTAAAATAGAATGCGTTCAATTGATTCTCAAAAATAGTAGATCCAAGATGTCGGATGGTTCCAATTCCTTATTCAATAATATATGACGTGATCACAAGATCACTTCCACTGTTAAAGATCATAATGTGTTAGCCAACTTTATGATTTTATCAATCAAGTTTTAACTAGTTGTTGGAAATGATGAGTACATTTGTATTATTCTGTGTAATTTCTGTGGCTGCTTCATGAGCGGTTGTTAAGTTATAGCGTAGGGGCCTTCGGACCCCCGGAATCAGAAAACGTCTGGTCTGAATACGGGAAATAATGACAGAGATATTTAAGCACAAACACTTTAATTTTTTTACTAAATGAATTGTAAACTCAATCTTTCAGATAACAAAGTTTGGTGCTTTCTCCGTGCTTTTGTCAGGATGTCTTGTTTGCGGAGGGTCCCTTATTATGTTTGGGTAGGCTTTCTTTCTTTCTTTGCGGATTCAAAAATATGTAACCTCAGATCAGGCTCTGTTTTTTCTTCGATTCGTAAATTTAAAAAAAAAACATTACGACGGGCAAGGAGAAACGAAAAGAGAGCCTGATACAAACCTTTTACGAAACGTCTGCTGCCCACTTTTTTCGATTGATTGACATTTGCCGAATCAGCCAACCAAAATTACTTCCGTTGCATGCTTTATTAGTATGCAAATTTATCATACGCGGGATTAAAGCAGACTCGCTGACTTAAAAAATAGCTTTCATCTTTTTTTGTCTTTTTTTCGCAACTAACAATAAAACAGTCATCCAATCACATTTAACTTCTTGCGAGATTAAAGGAGATCCTGAAGGTTATTTCTGCTGCCATAGAAGGTAAAACGTTTTCGAAAAGACGGCGAGACGATGTTCTAGTTTAAATATTTTGGCTGGGAGCGCTCGATTTTTGAAATTCTGAAATTTCTTTTTCTCTTTTCTGTTGCCTTGATATTTTCCGCGGCAATTTCCGCCAATGTTCAGTGCATAAATCTTTAAAACTCTTGGAGAGATATATTGCCAACTTTTTCAAAGGATATATAAATTATCTCAGAACAAACAAAACGAGTTCTCAAGTGCATTTAATTTAGTCCACTCGCAATTTGTGAACTTACTAAACAAACAAACGTCTTAAAAAAGTATTTTTTCATAAATCTATTATTCTCTATTATCACCCGCTTTGGAAAGACGAAACGACACTAATAAAACTGCATGCTCAACTGACCTAAAACGAAAATAAAAACAGTATTGCTTATTAAGTGCAAACTCATTTTGTAGTTCTCCTTAGTGTTGTGTTGTTGTTTTATTGTAGGTCCGAAAAGCTCGCTAAATTTATTAATCGAAAACAGCCAACGAGCTCGGACAACAGTTTTCCTGGTTTATTTTTACAAAAAGCGAAGGCAAACAACAAGTCTTTTACCTTAACTGCACTAGCAGCTTTTATAATAATGCCTACAAAAATTCCCGTGAACAGCGATGCGATATTTTTCGTCTATTTTAATAAACTAAAAATATCGTCACAGCTAGCGATTGAGGTTTCTTTCGCAGTGACTGTCTATACTTGCGTAACGTTCAAAAGAAACCAGTTTTAAGATGGACAGTATTTTGACTTGCACTTGTTTGTTGGTAAATCAAAAGGCATCTTGTTCGCTGTCAACAAACCTGCAGAGGGATTGAACTCCGCGATTGAAACTCACATTAGTTCCGTAAATGAAGCAAATTCTGAAAAGATATGGACAAACATTTGAATTTTCTGAATTTGCATGACACGTATTAAGACATATTTTCCTACCACAACACCGTAAAACACTAAAAAAAAGATAGCAAAATCCTTTTCTTTGCTGACGGCGGATCATTCAACTTCCGTTTATTTCAACAGTCAATCAGATCCTGTGGCATTGTTCTAACAGCCAATCAGCGTTGCGGCCAAAATCTGGCCGCAATGAGCACAAACTTCTAAGACTTTGGATCAGGCCCAATTTTAGCGGGAGCACGTAAGAGGCAATGTATGAGACTGCTTAAGTTGGGCCTGATCTCAGGTTAAAAATATCCGGATAAATGTGGACCGAGGCCTAAACGAGGCATTTGGCCCACGCGAGAACAACAGCAACAACAAACAAAAAGTCAAAAACAACAACAACAAAAAATAACACCATTAACCTTAAGGCCATCAACAAAGAAAACAATAAGCCAACCAGCAGGTTTTTTTGATCTCGGCAAGACTACAGACCATCGGCAATCTACAGGCCAAATACAGGGCACAGCCTTCATAGTACAGTCCACACCCTTAAACCGTTTACAGCTTGTAAGAATAAAAGCTGTGAGTACAATTGAAAATGACGCGTTACATCTCTGCTACAATGATACATGGTTACGACTACGGATAAACGTATATGCAACTAATGGCACTTCTATCGAAAAAGCAATTAGGAGATGGCAAGAAAATGAAATGGGTGTAATTATTATGGGTAAAGATTTACATGTATGCCCCAGGCCGTACTTTATAGTTACTTGAAATGATGGCGGCACTTTGAAAAGAACTAAAAAAAAAATGATTCATACAAATTTTATGTCGGCTTAAACCTTATTCCTTTCGCTTCAGTAGTTTAAGAACAACTTGTCATAACAGCCCGGAAGGTTTCCTTTCACAATTTTGGGGTCAACGAAACCCGCGTTATATATGAATACGTTTATGTTTCACAGTGAACTGCATTTGTATAGATGAAAAAAAGCAGTTCATTTTGAAACATTTCTTACAGTAACCATCTAATTTGTCTTATTTTGTTTTAGACTTTGTGCCTTTATTTCCGATACAGCTATGTTCGTAGCTTTCTGTTTTCTGCTGAGAGCGACTCTTGCAATAGGAGGGTCAGCATCAGAAGTCGCAGCCTTATCCATACTCATAGGGAAATTTCCCAACAATGTTGGAGCAGTCACAGTATGTTATTTGTGTTATGATAGCGGAACAATTAGTTCCTTTGGTAAAGCACTGGTCTGAATAACGTGAGGTCGAGTGTTCTGTCTCAAAATAATTCAGGACAAAGATGCTGCCTGGCGCCTGCAAAACCTTTGCCTGTCTTGGATGACAAATCCGGCAGAGCTCGGCAGGGAATAAAGCCAATGTCCTAGATGGTAATACACGCTTTAAACATGGGAATAAGAGAGCATTTTTGTCCCAAGCATTTACTAAGTAAAACATGCAAAAGAAAAGTGAACACTGATTGGCTCGTCTGCCTGCCTCCGCCTACTTTGATTGCATGGCCAGAGTGACTCAGATTTTGAGTTTCCGACGTATGTTGTCAAACGCAGAAGTACTGGAGACTGAGCCAAAAAAGGTTGAATGTTCATGTTAATAAAGACTCGTCCAGTTCCCTTTATGCCGAGGATATCCTTTTGTTCTTAAAACTGGAGTTAATAAGGTCCATTTTCACTGGCGTGAAAAAAAAAGAAGGAACTATAACGAGGAAATGCTCGACTCATTAGCTTTTTCGTTCCTTTTTTTTTCAGTGTTTTTACAGTGAGAAAATTGACTTTTCAATCACATTTTTGGTTTTCTCTCTACCCAACGAAGTGACACCTTTTAATCAATTAAAATTGACTTGACACAAACCTCTTTATTCCTAATAACCTCTACTATTTTCTTTTGTTTTCGCTTTCTTAGGGAGCCAGAGCGACATCTTATGGAGTTGGGCTTTCCCTTGGTCCAGCTTTAGGAGGATTTCTTTACTCGGTATGTTAAAACAGAGAAAGCTTTATAAATATGAATGCTTTTTCTCGCTGCTTAATGTGGCTCCATTATCCAAAAAACGCATTAAGCTATGGTAGACTTTTTGTCATAACTGTTTTAATTTTACGAAACTTTGGAAGGAACTACATCATTCAGCTATGAAAAGAAATAATCGGATTTTACTGATGTTAAATAATTTTTTACGAAATTAGCGGTTAAGTGGATCCATCGCATCTAGTAAAAAATGTTGCTGATATTTTTGACTGAAATTTCTGGTATGGGCTTTTATTGATATAATAACTGATGCCATATTAATTTCAGAGGAATCGTTGGAGCAGAAATCCGTAACTAGAAAATCCTTTGAAATCCAGCTATGAATTGAAGGAACCACCAATTTGAATTTTCTAATTTTCTAATGTTTGCTAATTCTTGAAACAAAGCCGATTACCAATCGTGTTATTATTTAAGAGGTACTCCTTAGTATTAGAAACACTATAAATTGCTCCAAGCCTTGCTCTGAAGCGAATGACTTGTTCCTCAACATTTTTGGAATATCCTTCAACAGTTTTGGCTGAAACCTCCCCTACATACATTTTTATTACAATGCATCTTCATTGGCTTTTTCTGCTGTGCATTGCTGCAAATTAGACAAATAGGTGCTCGTCCTCACGTGACAATGATTTTCCAGGTCATGAAACGGGAGGGTTTTGATCTGAGAGTACAGTATGTTGCCCAGTATCCGGTCACTTAAAACAAAAAACGCTTTGCAGCGCCCTTTTTAGTTTTCGGTAAACAAAGTATTTCGAATGGTAGCTGAAGATTTCAGCTTTAAAATGCAAGTTTTGGCGGGTTTACAGCTTGAGAAACAGTCGCAGAAGGCGCCGTTCTGTTCGGAAGGGAATCTAAGACAGTCTTGGATTCTGGCTTCCAAGGCGTGGATTTTGGATTCCAGGTACTTGATTCCGGTCTTTGTCAGTGGAACCTGGATTCTGGATTCCAATCCTTAGTAGGATTCCGGATTCCTTGAGCTGCATTCCGGATTCGAAAGCCCGGGATTCTTGATTGCACAAGCAAAATTTTCCCGGATTCCACAGGCAAAAATCTCCCGGATTTCGGAATCCGTATTTGGCCTTACATGGGGGGGACGGGTGAGTAAACTTTTCATGGCTAATATTTATGCTGTCTACATTGCAGTAAAACTGGTGTTGTTCATATAAGGGTTGGTAATATGTAATATTTTCAAAGAAACTGGTTTGTATTTTTACGTGAAGATACTTAAAAAAGTCAGGTTGTCAGAAAATTTATTAATTCTTCTCGAAATTCAATCTGTCTGGAATAACGGAGGCCAGGAACATTCACTAAGTACTGATGCCAAGTGCCCAGTGTCCGGCCAGTTTTTGCTTTCCTGTGTAATGAATTGGTTGCGTACATTAACCGGGCAAGATTTATGTCATATCTATAACAATAATTAAAGCTTAGGTTATACAATGTAATTCTACTCAACTCCTTATGGAAATTTTCTTGACTCATTCAGAGGCGAATAAGAGGCGAATTGATTTCCTATGCACGGCTTGTTTCGCGTGACTGCAGTGCATTAATTTTTCTTTATATAACTGGAAGCGCGAAGTTGAAACGGGGATTCTCACACAAATGGCGGGGGCGGCAGGGGCGTAGTCAGCAGCCTATAGACCTGTAGGGCCGAGCCTACAAATATTTTGTTTAATTGCTCTAAATTATGCATTCTTGGGGTGAGCTAAAAAGCTTAAATAGCGGTCATAACTGTTATCTACGTAATAAATCATATTAACTAAAAGAGCCATTAGCATTGTATTTATTTTTAAAAACTTGTTATATTACACATTCTTTGTAACTAGTCTCCTTTCAGTTATTTTTCTAGGAGCGAGTGTTAATTTTTGTTCTTATTTCTGACAACCCGCATCGATTATAGCTATGCTAATTAACTGCGGTTTGTAATGTTTATAACACACTTTCTTTATAAAAATGACTTGTTGTTTTTGCTGTTAGTGTTGGTGAGGCCAGTGGGTACTAGCCATACGTACAATTTTCAGGATATGTGGAAATGAAAGTCAGTTAGGCCTACAACTAGTCGAAAAGCTGGTTAAGCCCCTGCATGGGGTTGCAACGGCCTGAAAAATTTGTCATTAAAGGGACTGCGAGATGTGAAAGAAGGAGGAATTAGTGCTAGAAGACGGCAGCCCAAATGTGGAGACTGTGCACGAAGAAGATCAACACTGTACATCAGACTATTTGGGAGAGTGACCTTTGACCGGCGGAATGGCCCTTCTCCTTTTTTTTTTTTTTTTTTTTTTTTTTTTTTTACAAAAAATGAAGGAAAAAACTGGTTCGCAGATTGGCTAATTGAACTTGCATTTTATAGGAAAAATATCAGGATTTTTGTTAGTTTCTTTTCTCATTTTTTTCTCTCCACATCTCCAACTTTATTGATCAGCCCGCTCGTCATTTGTTACGTTTTGTTTCACGATGCTAGGTTCCCAGGTTGATTTATATTTTTGGAATCGAATGCCAGGCCACTTCGCAAGCTTTTGCAAGTGCAACAGAAGATTAAGGGCCTGTTTACATGGAGGCGGGGGACCCCAGGTAGGTGAGGCAACCGGCTTAGGTGTGGTAACCCGCCTGTCCATATAATCTCTCATTTTAATTTGATCACGTTTACATGATAGGTGGGGTGACCCGTAAAGGTGGGCAGCCCGGTCTGCCAGACCGGGTTACCCTCTCAGCCGGGGTTAAATTTTGCCATGTAAACGTTTCAAGGTGGGGTAACCCGCCTAGCCGGGGTCGGATTTGCGATACATCAAATTCGCGCAAAATTCACTTTGGCGTTGGCTTTGCATCATTATTAAAGTTAACAATTGAGAGCCACATCACTGAGGGTTTCAGCAAGAGCAGCAAGTGAGTGTAGAAGAGCATTAATCGCCAAAACACGTGGTTTGCCAGCATTTTTCTTGTTTACGTGCTTAGCGACCATTCAATAGTCTTGAGAAAGTGCACCCCGGGATAGCGGGGTTGTGACATTGCTTATAAAGGAAGGTTATGTTTTTACGCCACCTAAGCAGGTTACTTCACCTACCTGGGGTTCCCCACCTCTATGCAAACAGGCCCTGAAAGTCGCTTGTCTGTCGAAATTTATGTATAATTACATTGTTATTGTTGTGGCCGGATACTGGGCAACATAGGAGCTCTGCCAAAATATTAATTTCGGGATGGAAAAGAAGGCAAAAAAAAATGAAGCTGTCTTTCATCATGTTAAGGACTAAAAAGATTGTCTATGGGCCAAATTTCAGAACTATTGCGACCAAGAAAGGAAAGTTATTGCAATGTGTTAAAAAGAAGTGGCCGGATACTGGGCAACATGCTGTACAGTGAAACCTGTATCAAGAAGACACCCACAGTTACCCACGCCAGAGTCTGCGTACCAAAAATGGCTTTCTAAGAAAGTTCGTAACTCTTCGTGACTTTATATAAGAGGTTGTCAGCCTTCTAGTACAGGATGTCCGCTTAACATGGGGTCTGCTTCGTACAGGTTTCTCCGCTGTCATCATTCCGATATGATAAAATGTTCATATTTTAGAAAAAGGGAAATTATCCTTCTAAAACTCAGGCGAAGTCTTATTTGGGTCACGTTTTACAGCAATAAGTTGAACGTCAGATCTTTTATAGTCTTATTCTCACACACAGGTCGGTGGCTTTACAGCTCCGTTTACTGTGATAGGCTGTGTTATGATTTTCACAACTCCATGGGTTTTCCTGTTTTTACGAAGAACAGGTTAGTAAAGAAAACTCTAAGCTTCTTTATTTTGCATTGAAGAAATCTTTGGCCAACTAGCCTGTACCAGATTCTTGGACAGAGTGGACGAGTAAAAAAAGCGAGCATTTTCACGTCGTAGTCGTGCAAAAACGGAAAAGAAATGAACAAAAAAGTGTGACGTGCGAAGTTGTTGTCTTACCTATTGAATAAGGTTATGATCATGATTGGTCAAAATTGACCAATCATAGGGTTTACCAGGAGCTGGTATACCGGAATGAGGTATTGAAAACAATGCTTACAGGCCCCACTTACCCGTCTCTCGCCACCTCCCCCGCTGTTTTCTGGCATCTTTTCTCGATGCGCTTTCCGTACTATCTTAGAGCCTGGAACGCGCTACCCCTTACCAAGATTACGAATGAATATTTTGATGAATTTTTAAGGTGGCTTAACATAGCTTAATGTGCATCTTAAGCTCTCTAAGGAAAAAAATTCAAGGACAAGCTGAGAAAAGTTCCCATAGAAGAAATGCCAGTAGAAATTTCTTTTACAAATAGCATGATCTCTGCGCTCATTTGCGTTTTGAGCATGTGTACTTAGGGAGTAATGTGAGAGTGCTCGCTTCAGTTGACCGTCATAGACAACGACGATATCTTACAATCCAAGAGAGGATAAAGGGGACAGAGAGGGCATCCCCCATACACACCCTATTCCATAGGTAATTCGTCTCGAGTTATTTTTAAGACCACAGATCCCAAGGGGGATAAGACAACAGCCAATCACATAGCGCGAATGTGTTCCGCGTGGATGACCCGTGCTCAGAGCCACGCGTCCTTCACGAATTGACGCTGAAAAAAATGGCGGAAGACGCGGAGAGCGATAGTGCTATTCGTTTTGTCGACGAGAACGAGTAAAGAGAGATTTCTACTACAGCGGACTGTCAGCGAAATGGGAATTAAAAAAGAATCGCCCTTCCTCTCTTGTATAGAGCTAACAGTACATCAGGGAAATCCTTAACACACTGAATATTCTCTCAGGATCATTTATAATTTGCAGTTTGAAGAGAGCAATTCCTGGTTGATATTTATTCTTTTATTAGTCGTTTATTATTCAACAAAAATAACACTTGGCATCCTACTTGCTTTATTGTACAAACGACCGGTTTCAATAGACCGGCGAAATTTCTGAAATTACTGAGGTTACGACAACTTCGTGTTAAACTGATTTCACGGGTTGTCAAAGAGTCCAGCAATTCCCTCTTCCCAGGTGAGCGCCGACTCATTTCGCTTCAATATTCAGAAATGCTCTCGATCTCTTTACGCTTTCATTGCCATTCGCCCGACATGTTTTGCGCGGCGTTTAGTCATGCGAAACCTCCACGAAACATCCACGCAGCGCGCGAGGTAACTTTATCCCGATTCTAAAAATAACTCGAGACAAATTACCTATGGAATAGGGTGTGTATGAGGTATGCCTTCTCTGTCCCCTTTATCCTCTCTTGTACAATCTAATCATTAAATTTTAATGAAATTTTGCAGAAATCCTTTTCATATCGTAGTTCAGTCAATGAAAGCTTCAAAATGAAAGTTAAACAAGGAAGTTTTGCGACACAGTCTAGTTTTATAGAAAAGGAGATCATCGCAGTTATAGAGGCAACTTTCACAGTTGCGTAAAGAAAGCCTGAAAAAAAAATTCAGGCTTTTACGGGATTCGAACCCTTGATCTCTGCGATACCAGTGCAGCGCTCTTACCAACTGAGCTAACAGGCCAATTGGAAGTTTCTTATGAAAGCTTCTTCACTAAAAATGTCAAAACCTGTCCGTTATAATTTAGCTTAAATGAGGGTCACTAATTGTAAGCTGTGTGGAAATTTATCCGGAAACCTTAAGACTGGATTTTGCATAAACCTACTAAATTCAAAAGTTGACGCTTGTTTTCAACGATCATCCATGTTCCTACGGCAACGATCAAAATCTCGCGTTTCATCTAATGAATGTAATATCTTATAAATATATTTTGTCTATGCCAAATTTGGGCTTTACTAATGAACGGTAACGATCCACAAACTAAAGCTGCAAAGTTCGGAGAGCAAAATGTTTCTAAACTTACCTTCGGAAAATGTTTGGTTGATTTATCTATTTGCGCTGGAATTTAACACAATCTAATGTTCACTGCTATTTTTGGCTGAAACTTGTGTTTTAATGTAAACCTAGTAGTAAACTACTCGTGGAGTTTACTTGTGTTACCATTTTACTCAGAAAAACAGACCGACGAGAAAACAGCGGAGGAATCAACAACCATCTTCAAGGCATTACGAATTCCTGGTACATTTATATCTGGTATGTACACAGAGTTTTTCTAAATGTAAATATAACTTACAACAATAGATCTTGAAACATTTATGGCTAGCATAAGGTCTTTTTTTTGCCACCAGTCAGAGCGCTGTTAAGCAGGACATGGCAATCGAGACATTTATTTCAACACTTCATTGACAATCGCTGTATGTTGTTTCTAGCGCTTTCATTTGCCGTCAGTGGTTGTTCCTTTGGATATACAGAGCCCATTTTTGAACCCTATATGATACAGGTAAGCTTTTAGCATTAGTAGTAGTAGTAGTAGTAGCAGTAGCAGTAGCAGTAGCAGTAGCAGTAGCAGTAGCAGTAGCAGTAGCAGTAGCAGTAGTAGTAGTAGTAGTAGTAGTAGTAGTAGTAGTAGTAGTACTAGTAGTAGTAGTACTAGTACTAGTAGTAGTAGTAGTAGTAGTAGTAGTACTAGTAGTAGTAGTAGTAGTAGTAGTAGTAGTAGTAGTAGTAGTAGTAGTAGTAGTAGTGGTGGTGGTGGTGGTGGTGGAGGTGGTGGTGGTGGTAGTAGTACTAGTAGTACTAGTACTAGTAGTAGTAGTACTAGTAGTAGTAGTAGTAGTAGTAGTAGTAGTAGTAGTAGTAGTAGTAGTAGTAGTAGTAGTAGTAGTAGTAGTACTAGTACTAGTAGTAGTAGTAGTAGTAGTAGTAGTAGTAGTAGTAGTAGTAGTAGTAGTACTAGTAGTAGTAGTAGTAGTAGTAGTAGTAGTAGTAGTAGTAGTAGTAGTAGTAGTAGTACTAGTAGTAGTAGTAGTAGTAGTAGTAGTAGTAGTAGTAGTAGTAGTAGTAGTAGTAGTAGTAGTAGTAGTATCATTATTATCATTTATTTATTTTTCTATTATCTACTTTCTGTCCTTTTGCTTGGTAAGTGATCATGTTGTTTCTTTCTAATGTTTGTGCGAGCCAATCAAAAGTCAATCAATCAATCAATCAATTTATTAATGTCACAACGTGGGATAGGGTTTCCCCGAGTATCCGAGCAGGAGGCGCCTGTATAAAACTCATGACGATAATAATAATTATTATTAAAAACTGAATCATTGCAAAATGCAATTCTAGCATTTTGATTGGCTTAGCCGTTATGGTATATGAGCTATTATACCATGCTCTCCATATATGGTCAATCTACGCGTCAGTTTAAAATTGGAAGCTAGCTGAGATTTTTTTTCGCGAAGGATAGAACGGCGCCCGAAGCAAATCGTTTTAATTCATTTCTTAGAATACTGGAAATGCAATTTCATCGAAAGAAAAAAGACAAAAACAAACGAAAAAGCCACAAGAGCTTGTTTGAAAGTTTGTCCAAAAACACATGAAAATACATGGAACTAAAGTACCTTGACCAGCTACGAAAGAAGACAGGTGTTGTGTTTCTTCATGATCGCGAAGCCATTCGCCGATCGAGTCACTCGCCGATAGATAACTGCGGCTTGCTCATCCGACATCAAGAATATAAATCACAAGTAACCAGCTACAAATACAGGCTATGCAGCCATTCACTAGAGCAATCGAGGCGGCAGTATAGCTTCTTTTCTCGTTCAGCAAAACCAGCTTGTGGCTTCAAACAACTTCACAACAAGCGACCGAGGTAATAGTTTTTCTCCGTTGTTCTTACTTTTGTAACTGTACCGAAAATCCAAATTCACAGTCATTTCGACGGCTGTCACTTAAAAATTCTTTTCCTTCACATTATCTGCCAGATTTTTCAGCTGTCCTGCTGTGTAAAATCCTAGAATCCCGATGAGTTTTTAAAAAATTAATGTTCATTGCTGCAATGTTTTGATTTTCATTCATGCAGTCCAGGCGAGTCCGTTCGCGCGTTGACAGTTTTTGATAGACGTGTGACACGTGAATAGCGGAAGTCCCTTGTCTTTTCCGGTTTGTTCTAGTAGGGGAGATTCAACGAGTTTTTGTGGGCGTTTTTAATAAAACAATGATTCCACTCGCGCTTGTTGGATATGAGATGATTATAGCCAACTCGGCGCTACGCGGCTCGTTGGCTATCTGCATCTCATATCCAACGCGCCCTCGTGGAATAATTGTTAAATAATAATACAACACATGACAATAATTTAAAAAGATTAAAAATGTATAGAACAAATAAATATTAAGTTATCTGGGAATGTATATCATAACTCGGAACCAAAAAACGTGAAGTCCAAAGACGTATATTGCTTTTTCATAACAATATTTCGGCTGGCCATACCAGCATTCTTCAGGTTTACAGATGTTACTGAATTTATGATAGGAATTACAATATTATAATATTGCAGATTCAAGTTTCTTGTTCAGAGTTTTTTTAATCCCTACTAGTAGTTTACTACAATATCTAAGGTGTGGAAGTTTATAAGCCTTCTACAGCATAAGTGAGATCTCAGCAGGCAACAGCTTTCTAATTCGTCTCAGAGCTCCAACCTTGGCATAGACCTTCTTTAAAACAGTTGATAGGTGGTTATTAAAGGACAACTTATCGTCGATATGAACACCAAGAATCTTCAGGAATGTACTGATTTATTTCGATAGCATGCAGATTCGCCAATATAAAGGGCAGGTTCTTGAGGGTGCTTACCCAGGATCATTGCTTGGGCTTTCTTGTCATTGACCGTATCAAATAATTTAGGGCAAACCAGGATGAAAGATTCTAAAGATCTTGGTTAGGAGAGTTTCAAAGCTGAAATTTTGGTATTTGATTTATAGGCGGTAGTGTTATCGGCGTAGAGCCCTAGGGAAGAGACTTGAACAGAAAAGTAGGACAACCAAAAACATCGAGATTCATTGTTTTGTTTGTTTGTTTGTTGTCGGTGTTTTTCGAATCCTCGTGCTTGGAATTGCAATGTACCAGTCGAGGTCGCCATCGAGGGACGAAGGAAAGAAAATTTAGGGACATTGTTCCCATAGAAACCGGCGGTCTCTCTGTCTTTAGGCTAGTCTCAAACAAATTGACCAACGTGCCCAGGGTACAAAAGAGGATGCTACTTTTGGTTTGCATTATGTAATAAAATAAAGTTAAGAGCGTCACTAAATGCGCACCGCTGATGCATTTTTGCTATTGAAAGATGCCTAGTTGTGACAACTTATCCTTTCATTCCACATGCAGCTGGGCGAAAGTACAGTCAACATTGGGCTTATGTTTTTGTTATTCTCTGGGGTGTTCACTCTTTCTGCAGCAGCAGTTACCTCTATTGTCGATAAGACGGTGAGTTTATTTTATTAACCAGGATGTTTGTCGTTGTTGTTGTTGTTGTCGCTGTTGTTATTATTTCTTTAAAATATAGTAAGCGCCGTCTTATTCACCTCTCTTCTCTTGTTAACCCTATTTACAAGCCCAGCATAAATTAAACTGCATTAAATATACTTTTTCTGTTGTTGTTGTTGTTTAATCAAAATCTCGTGTTCTGACCGAAAAGCAGTAAAACTACTTTATTTCCTCACACAAGAATTAATTACTTTGTCACACAAAAGGTGCCAATCTCGAAGGAATAAATCAAAACAAAAGCATTCACAACAAGCTTAGAAAATGTTTTACATAAAAACTCGTGGGCCCGATCGTTCAACGGAAAAACACACCTTCTCTGGATCTCCACAATTTTTTTTAAATGAAATGGAATTGGAAAAGCATTCAACTTGTCCATGCGGGGAAGAAGCTAATAAAGCTGGTGTGCTTAAATTTCGGTGCTTCACCTAGCAAGAAATGCGCTAAACATACTGAAGATAAACCTTTGATAAGTTTCCCCAGCTCAATCACACTATGGACAAATACGGTCAACCCTGGCCTTTTTTGTTGTTACAATTTCCTATTCTTGTTACCGATTGAAATCGTTCAGTTCAATTCAAGAGTATCTGAAAAAGAAAAGCGGTACCGCTTATGGCAAGAAAAAGCAGTCGAAAAACACTGAAATACGAAAAAAAACCACAAGTCAATTTCAACGAGTTACTACAATGGGCCCTGAAGTGCGTTGTGTGTACATACGTTCATTTCTCATATAATTTTTTATTTTTATTTTTTTCATTAGAAGAGGTACCGAGGCTTCCTTATTTTGGGCTTCACTAGTTTTGGTATTGGATATCTTATGCTCGGTCCTGCACCGTTTCTGACTTTTCTTCCGCAAAGGTTTGTAACGACATGAAGAAAACGAATTCGAATGGGGTAGAATGCAAATAATTTTAAAATTGGAAATATCTGAATGGCGTAACTCTTCATCAATCAAAAAAAAAAACATTAAAAAAAAAAAAAACGGTTTTGTAGTTTCTACAAACCAGACAAAACAAGACATTTTTGCCTTTTACAAAAAATTCTGTTTGACAGATTTTTTTTTTTTTTTCTATAAACAATGTTACACACAAAATCGTGAACTTTATGCTATGCTGCCAGGTTAAAAGAAGAAAACAAGGCTAAATTCAGCAAGTAAACACACATTGCCGGCTCCGCTGTGTGGCCAGTACCTCACGCATGCGTACAGCCATATCACCCGGGCAGTGGCATCCATGGACAGCTGTGTCGCCGTTATTAGGACTTGGCAGTGTGTGCTTACTGGCTGTATTTAGTATTGTTTATATGAAAAAAAGCCTTTAATTGAAGGGTTCTCGGTCCCCATTTTTTAGGGGCCACGGTTTCTTAAGTTTATATATTTATTTTTTTACGACAATTTGAGTTTCTTTTAGAACATAAATTATATTTTACATTAATTGCAGTTACTAACACTTAAATTGGCTTCTGATGCTAAAAATATAACAATTTTATAATGGTGATATGTTTCCTTGCTGAATAAGACGATATATAAGTCGGCGGAGTCTATAACAGAGTCCACCTTGGAATTCGATCTAGCAAGTTTATATCACCAGCTGAATTGTTCAAGCGTCATAGCGGATTGGCCGTGATGTTGCTTTCCATATGAGAAAACTGACAATTCAAATTGTAAATCTATCTCTCTTATTGTTGGTGATGACATTGACTGAATGTGCGTCGCTCTCACAATACTTGATTCTCGAACTCTTGATATTCAGTTAAGGTTACTCTGTGGAAGTGTCCTAGTTCCAGACGCGTAAATGGCGATGGCCAAAATCGATATATATATTTATTATATGAACACCAATAAAATACCAGGTGAGCTTTCGCGCGAAAACATGATATCTTCACACGTGAAAATAACTTGTTACATATCAACGTTGCTATAGCTACATAATAAATCGCGCCTTTCGCAGGATAAAACTGTTTCAGTGAAATGGTTTGGTATTTCATTGGTGTTTATATGATAAATAGAGTATTACATGGCAGCTTGGAGATACGAAAATTTCTCTTCGAGTGTTGAAAGCAGCGAACGAGTGAAATATTTTCAACAAGAGAAGAGAAATTTCGTATCTCCAAGCGGCCATGTAATATCCTCTCTCCATATATCTTATTGGACGGTTTAGTGTGTAGTATCGTGGGATATTTTTACGAGTCAAAATACAAGAGACGGGTAAAAAATATCCCACGATACTACACACCACAGGCGGCCCAAACTCATTACATGAACGCGGACGTGACTCTTGCTTGCGAGCGGTGTTGTGTTACAAACGGTTATTTACAAAGGCTTGTATGGGATCGATCGGTTTTTCTTAAAAGAGATAAAAAAATGTTATGTTTTTAAATAAAATCGACGTACCTTATTGCCTTGTTGTATTCTTTGTTGTTTACCCGCGTCTCAGGCCGTTTTGAAGCGTTTTCGGCGAGTTAGCGCTATTTTGGTGTTCTACTGCTAAAAGAAAGACAAGGCAGAACAGTGATATCTGAAGTGTCCTTCGCTCGAGGCGAATAATTCCACTGGAAAATTACCCCCGGCCTCAATTCCTTCAGAAATTCAAAGCAGAGATGTTGCAGTTCCATGTCCATTCACGCGATTCGCAATTCCTCCCACAGATCGTTCACTAGCGATGCTTTCATCTCTTGCTCGATCGGCTTCACGATTTCAAAATAGGCTCGTCCAAACTGCCGTGGACCCGTTCACCGATCGCATAGTATGTCGGGTAACTAAAATAAGCCCGGTGAGGGTAGCCAGAGTGGCTAACGGATTTGTTTGTTTGTCGAGTGCGGGCCGCTGTCTACCCTCGCCGGGCTTATTTTAGTTACCCGACATACTATGCGATCGGTGAACGGGTCCACGGCAGTTTGGACGAGCCTATTTTGAAATCGTGAAGCCGATCGAGCAAGAGATGAAAGCATCGCTAGTGAACGATCTGTGGGAGGAATTGCGAATCGCGTGAATGGACATGGAACTGCAACATCTCTGCTTTGAATTTCTGAAGGAATTGAGGCCGGGGGTAATTTTCCAGTGGAATTATTCGCCTCGAGCGAAGGACACTTCAGGAATCACTGTTCTGCCTTGTCTTTCTTTTAGCAGTAGAACACCAAAATAGCGCTAACTCGCCGAAAACGCTTCAAAACGGCCTGAGACGCGGGTAAACAACAAAGAATACAACAAGGCAATAAGGTACGTCGATTTTATTTAAAAACATAACATTTTTATCTCTTTTAAGAAAAACCGATCGATCCCATACAAGCCTTTGTAAATAACCGTTTGTAACACAACACCGCTCGCAAGCAAGAGTCACGTCCGCGTTCATGTAATGAGTTTGGGCCGCCTGTGTACACACTAAACCGTTCAATAAGAGTTTTATTATTCAAATCGAGATGTTTTAAAATAGAACACAGTAAATATACGTAAAACGAGAATGCGTGACAGATTAACGTGACTCCTTTTGCAACGTTGTTGCTGATTGGTCTAAAATGAAAGAATTGTCAAACTAGTTTACCCAGCAAATCAAATTTTGTCAGATTTCTCGGGTTTTCTTCGGCGCTTCGGGGTGTTACCTTTCAAACATTTGTTAGGAAAACAGTGATGGAATTACAAATTATTATGAGGCTAATGATGGTCTCCCGGTTCTTATGTAAAACCGACTGATAAACTGAGCAGAGCAAATTGCGATGGAAATACTAAAACTCTCCCACGAAATGAAGGAGTTTTAAAAAGCCACTCGTAAACAACGGACTTGAACCTCATCTTCGCCGGGTTTAGCACTAAAGTTAAGTCTTTAGAGAACGTCTAGAGTCTTCCATATCGAGTTTCCTCACATTTTAAAAGGACTAGAAGTGAAGACTGTTAAGCTCCTCAGCGGGGATTGTATTTAATCAGCGTTGTTTGAGTCACGGATTGTCATCGTCACCATGCATCTCATGTACACGTTCAGGTCTGTTGTTATCTTCTCTGTTGTATTTTGACCTTATATGAATGTTTCTTTCTTCTAACTATTTTTAATAAATGACGACATTTCATTGTCAAGGCAACTTTATTCTAAAACCTCGGTTTTATTTAACCCTACAATTTCGGGAACCGATGCATTTTCTGCCATGTGTGACGTTTGCAGAAAACCGGTCAAACCGGTCTTCTGGAGTACAAATAATGCTGTGAGATATTTGTACTCGTTTTGGATGTTGTTTGTACTCTACTGAGTGAAGTTGAATAATAAACAATGTTATTTGTATTAAGAAAATGTTTTCTAGCTTAGTGGAAGAGCATCTAGATAGAAAGAACTGTAGAGAGAAAGGTTGTAGTTTCCATCACACCCGGACCGACTGAGAAAAATATTTTAAAGAGTCACATCTTTGTTTCTCTTTTTTTAAATTTTATAGAAACGTGTTGCTGGTGTGTATCAGCCTGGCTGTTGCTGGTCTTGGGGGAGGAATTTCCCTTGCGCCAATAATGCCAGATTTAATAAGAACCGCCAGGTAAGCGCTCTTTTGCTATTCCTGATGAAAATGAGATAAGTGAATGTGTCTTTTTATGTTTTAAATAGGATAAATATTTGGTTTGTAGACAATGAGTTGGCAGTTAATATGACTAACACAGACTTCGTACTAATTGAGAGGAGAAGTGTGACGTCACGTTACCATTGTAGAAAAATTTCTGGATCACAACAACAGGGAGTCTTTCAACGGCGACGGCGAACAGCAAAAAAACAGTAGGTTTAGATTGGCAAAGAAAAAAAACAACTTTGCACGTGCATCGCCCTTTTTTTTTCCTTCTTATAGCCATTGTTGCAAGACTGCAACATGAAACTTCCTAATTTCACGCCCCCGGTTCATGGAGTAGGTCAGAGTACAACACAAAAATTTCGTTTTTTCCTTTTAGATTTAACCCAGAAAATTTCGCCAACATTTGACAAATTAAATGAAATTAAACAAGATCGATGAAGTTTGAAACAGTAGTGCGAATCCACCTAAGTACCGTTTTGGTTTGTTGTCATCCAGAAATTTTGCTACCATGACAACTTGGCGTAACGACTTCTCCTCTCTGTTGGCTTTAGAAAGAAATGTCAAAAATTAAGAAAGTTCCTTATATCACCATCCATGGAATTCTTGTATAGCAGGTTTCTTCAGCAAAGTCACCGGATCTAACCACAGATAAAAAGCTAACTGGTACGAGTACCACGGAAATAAGCTAACAATAACAGAGTTACGAATTAATACGATCAAGGCAGAATTCGTACCAATTGGCTTTAGACAAAAATTGTCAAATGTTAGGGAAGTTCCTGATCGATATCACCATCAACTATGACTGAGATTCCTCCTGTTAAGCAGGTTTCTTCAGCAACGTCACTTGGGCTAACCATTCATTAAAATCTAACGAGGCAAAACCATAATTATAATCTTTAACTCATGACAACTTGCAAAATCGAGTTTGTTTTTCTCTGCAC
Source organism: Porites lutea (assembly GCF_958299795.1). Classification (NCBI taxonomy): domain Eukaryota; kingdom Metazoa; phylum Cnidaria; class Anthozoa; order Scleractinia; family Poritidae; genus Porites; species Porites lutea. The sequence continues at coordinate 40,610,834 of NC_133205.1, forward strand.
GATGAAAGTGTGCATTTTATTTCTAAAATACAACCATTAGACCAGATTAGTTTGAACATTCTCCACTATGGTCTCCAAATATTTTCTTTTGTACGAAAGGAAACATTTATTTCTAAATCAATATTTCTCTACCGTACTTCAGTAATAACTGCTTGTTTACCTGAGTAAAATGTGGCAATAAAAATTGTTCATTCATGTTGTTTTTAATTTACAGGAAAGGCGGAATGCCTGACAATTTATCCTCAAATGCCGCTCTATCGAGTATTTTTGGGAGCATGTTTTATTTAGGGTAAGTTTTACATTTTGTCAACACTGGGTTGTTTCAGTCAGTTTGACTTCGCAATTCGCGTAAATATAGCACATGTCTTGTAACAAAATGGAATTAGATAGATAGATGGATGGATGGATGGATGGACGGACGGACGGACGGATGGACGGACGGATAGATGGATCATTCTGTACAAATAGCAATAGCTATAAAATGTTATACTGTACAAAACTTAATATATAGATTTAGCCAGGGCTAAAAGCGAGGCTCCCATTAATAAATTTATAATTTAAATTAAACAATAAACTTGTATTCGAATTCCACAATTCAGTTAACTTTAGAGCACATTTATGTGACTTTTGAGGGAAAGGCTACCTGATTTTAGAGAAAAATAATTTTCAAACAGCCCAAGAGTGAACTAAATCTTACATCGAGTTGATAGCCTCATATGTACACCCAAAAACTGGTAATCATCTTCGATCACATTTAAGAGCCATAATGGCTCTTGATCACTGTAGATTAATTAGTGGAAAAAAAAAATCAGGCCAACTTTTTTGCGTTCGACAACTTTACTTTGCAAAATCTTGTCAACAAGTCTGGGTGCGTGTAAACCAACCTTTTATACCATTTATACATCACATCTGAGGTGAAACAGTAGTATGAGGCACTGTTTTTATCATACCGGCAGACCTCGGACAGAAAGCAGTATTTCACAATACAAATTGCACTCATTCAATATTAATAAACTGTTAAAAAAATTTCCAAAATCACCTATACGGCCATCCGGTTCTCACTTGTAGTGCGAGCTGTGGCGAGTGTTTGAATGAACATTAACAGAGTTACGCTCCAACATTATAAAGAATTTATTCTTTTTATTTTTTATTTAATGGTTTATTAACGCGCGGCATTTTGAGTACTCCTGCAAGCGATGTTCACTGAACGACTGAAAACAGTCGGCACAGCGATTAAAATTACAAGAGAGACTACTAACAATCAATAAAAGAAATATAATTCGGTGAAACATATACAGAAACAACAATTTTCATTCAGAAAGACAAGTATTAAAGTTTCCCTAAAAATCCTGAGTCTTCAAGCTTCAAGCTTAAGTTTATGTTTTAAGCCGACTTCCGGGTGTTTGCTTTTTTAAAAGACGAACTCGAGGCAAGAAAATCGCTCAAAGCTTTCCTTTCCGGCCAGAATTATAACTAAATATTCTTTGGAACGTTTTCTTTGTATTTGCGGTGAGAAACTGTCTAAAGGCTTTTTAAAGTTCTGTAAGCTTATATCAAACCTGATACTCGGTCAGATCATTGTCTCAAATCTTACAAACGTGCATAAACTAAATGACCGCATAAACTCCGCTCGACTTCATTAAATTAGATCCAAAAAAACAAACATCAAATACAATAATTGCTCTGGCTTACCATTCGAGATGCAGCTCCTAAAAGGTATCAAGAAAAGCCAGTATCGCTTCAGACTTTGCAATCCTCCTACGCATGAAGCAAGGTGAAAACGGAAAACGATGCCATCCGAAATCGGATTTCCGACTTTGACAAGCGACGTATTCCTCAACCAAAAAGCCAATAAACAAACTAGCCATGAATAACAGAGGACTCCTGATAGCAGCTGAATTTCATTTTGCACATCCAGTGGAAAAAGACAGTTAAAAACATCACAAGTTGACACAAAACTCTGTCAGCTTCAGCTGTCAAAGTAAACAAGATTCAAGATGCTGCATAAATTTTCCGCATGAACTCACCTGTCAAATTTTGACCAATCAGAGCATAAAAATTGGACGTAGAGCGTGACCAACGCGTGACCATGGTGAGAAAAGTCAAAAGGAACTGTCTTCCTTGCCTGTAACAGCTGGCTGAATTTTCGCGTCCGAAGTCAGTTTGCAATCAAAATTTTTTAAAATTGTGTAGCACATAAACACAACATAATTCATATGAATTTAGAAAAAACTTGAACTTGAGCCTGCGATCACTTGAAAACTAGTAACTTGTCAGCGGATAACTTCAAAAAATACTTGACCTCGATGGGTCGACACCTGAGCCCGCGATACAGTCAAGTGATACTGGTCAGCGGGTACCCTGTTTTGACAGCTGTCAATTGATCAAATTGATGTCCAATATGTGTGCATTATCAGTTTGAGATTCAACATTGTTCGCGATCTAGTAAAACAATTAACTGGTCAGCGGACAGCTTCCAAATAAATCACGTCACCTCCATGAGTTGACACATGAGCCCGCGATATGGTCATGGGATACTGGTCAGTGGCTATCCTGTTTTGACAGCTGTCAATTGACCATATTGTGAATGTCCTAAAATCCTATAAAATCCTATATTAAAGATGTGGACTTGCCAAGACACGCCTGAGACACCCCTCCCTTCCTTTTGATAGTCTCCCCTACCCCACCCGTACAATCTGTAGACGCGTAGGTACGTATGTACGTACGTACGTACGCTCGGTCAATCACGTGACAACCAAACGAAAAGAGGTTGACCATATTCCATGAGTATGGGGCTCTGTCCCACGCGCGCTTCGCGCGCGCGGGAGCCCCCCTAAAAACTTGATTACTGGAGCATAATACAACAGTTATCAGCTTTCTGTAAAGCCAAGTTGTGCCAGATAAACCGTGTTAAACATAGTGTATTCAATCAGCAAACGTTGTGGTGCGGGATAAGCAGACAATTCTTAGCCCATTTATTGAACTAACCAACTAATCGCAAACAAAAACAATTGTTTACACTGCTAGACACCAAAAAATCAAACAATCTGTATACGTTTGATCGGCCAAAGTAAAGGAATAAACAAAACCACTTAAAATAACTGTCAATCATCAGAAAAATACAACTGAAATCGTTACGAAGAAATGGATTACAGGATTTTAATCAAAATATAAAAAAGAACCAAATTTAACTGTCCGCTTGTAAAAATCCGCAATGAAACTTGCTTACTGTTCAGCGAATATACACTTGCTACTTTACACATCACACTTTCTTCGCATAAACTCATACCGGCACTTAAAACACACTGCCGGCAAATGCACCTGTGCTTGGGAATTCAAGAAACCATTTATCTTTTGTTTGATTGCTGCATTCAGCCGATTCAAGCAAAGATAAATGAACAATTAATTATTACTCTGCTATTTCGTCTAGTACTTCTGAAAGCAACATCGAGAAAATACAACTTTTTTTGGTTTGTTTTTAATTGCAAGTAAAAAACAAAAAAAAAAAGAAAAAATACACGGAATAAATAGATGAATAAAAAGAAAAAAATAGCGAATTTACCCACTTACATGGCAATACTTAAATTACAAATATCAAACTAGAATACAGCAGTACTAATTCCATATATTACTGTTCTTAGTATAATCTATAATTAATGTTTACATATTTTTTTGCTTTCTTTGTGGTGAAAGTAATATAACAAATATTCATGGTAGGTGCAGATATTACTACCACTTGTTTAGAATTTTGCAACAAGTATTACTGGGAGGCGAGAGTTTGATAGCATTACTCCGGCTTTACGTGAATTGAAATGGCTTCCCATTAAAGTCGTCTTTCTAAAAACGCACTAGTAACATTCAAATGCCTTAATTGTTTGACACCTCACTATTTATGTGAGAAATTTATCAAAAGAAGTCGTACACAGTCGTTCCACCAGCAACAGTATGGATACATACCGGATCCCCAAGTATCGTACTGCATGTGGGTCAAAGAACTTTTTCATGCATAGCAACTAAGATTTGATTCTTTTAAAATGTTAAGGTGCGGTTGGTGCAATATGTCTGTTTTTCTCATACGCAGATAAAATATTTCATTCTACTTACGATTTGAGGGGAAGTTTGCTCGTTGCACCTTGCCCTGTTGCCATTTCTGTCTTCTAAAAACTGTGTCAAAAAGGCAGAAACTGTTCTTAAATTCAACTTAAAATATAATTGAGCATCGATTGACCGGAAATCGTATGAACCAAAAAGAAAAGTACAAAAAAAACGCTACAAAAGCAATGAAATCTAATAAATCACTCCTCCGGCAGGAGGACGTCGTTTGTCAGGGGTATGCCATGCACAATGGACCTTCTCAACCGCACTTTGACGGTGGTGTCTTCTTGAAAAGTCCTCAGACTTAAGCTTCTTATAGAGTACTAAAGTGATGACGTCATAAAAATTAAATTTGTGAAACTATGGGATTCGTCGTGAAGAGGCCTACTTGCCAAAAACTAGCATTGTGGGGCAAATTGTCTCTGAGATATTAGCCCAGTTACGCTCTGATGACTCCATACAAATCCTTCTAAATTTCCTGAAATTTGACTTGGGTCTAAACGTTATGAAAAAATGAAAAAGAATAAGCTATGAAGAGGTGTTTTTAGTTTCCTGACCTGTTTTCAATTTAAGCCAACACGTTGCTTTTTCAAGGTTATCCAAGTCTTCAAGATGTTTTCTTGTTCATTTGTTATTCACAGAGCCACTATTGGGCCAAGTATTGCCGGAGTTACTGACGAACACTTAGGTTTCCAGTGGTCAACAAGTGTAAGTTACATTTTAACCAGTAAATCTCGCTTGTCTCTCTTGTATTCAAAGCCCAAAGGCGAATGCGTGTGATTTGCTGCACAGTGATCAAGGATATACCGTTACCGCTATGTGTATACCTGTGTGGTACTGCTATTATAGCTCCGTCTTTGCCCATGTTGAAGGCCACAGTTAAAAGCTATCTATCCTGATAACATGCTACCCAGCTACAATGGAACTTCGATTAAACTAAGTGCCAAGGGACTGACCAAATACGCTCGCTAAAACGAGGTTTCGTTATATGGAAGTTCTTTACCATATATTTTACTATTTGGGGCAGAGAATATCGCAAGTTATATCGAAGACTTCATTGTATAGAGGTTCGTTAAATCGAGGTTCCACTGCCACGATTAGCTTGCGATATTAACAATTACCAAAAGATAAAGTTACGTAACTCGAGGGAAGTAAATAATATGAACAAGTAAGTGTTTAGATAGCAGCAACAATATAGATAGCCGCATAAAGAAAACAACTTTCCTTTCATGTTTCTACTTAACGTCCCTCATCTTCAGTGTTACATATTGTGAGATCGCTGTTGAATCAGAATCCATGTTGATAACATGAAAAACCGACTCTCTCCCTGCAAGTAGTTTAGCGTTATGAATTTAGACGTTTAACTACCCAATATTCAGAATATTGTCAACGCAATGTAACCAATGCAACATCGCGCGCAATTTACGGCCGATACACAGGAGGGGCTTTGATCCCGGAAAATGCTCCAGCCTCATTTTGCACGTGTCAGTACACACAAGGGAGCGTTTTCAAGTTCGCTCAATTTGCCCCTGTTCAATATCGTGGAGCATTTTGCGGGGTGGAAATTCTGCTTCCGAGGATGAAGTATACCCACGAAATCGTTGGTACACACGGAGGAGCTTTGCTCCGGAAGCGTGCCCCTGGAGCATGCTCCGGGAGAAAAATCCCTCGTGTTTATCGGCCTTTAAATTTGCGTGCGAACTCACTATAGAGGCCTTAAGATTCTAGGGCGAGAACGACTACGACTACGACTACGAGATTTAACTAAAAGTTTTTTCGCGTATTCACAAAAAGTAGACACCCCGGAAAGCTTCACTGTACTTTTTTTCATTAAAAAAGATAGCACTGTTATCTATATTGAAGGAGGTTAAGCCCACTCTCGGTCGCAAAATGATAAAACTCGTTTGCGCCATTACGACATTCTCGCTAAAACTCGTAGTAGAATGACGATGGCTACCAAGTTTTCCCGCCAAAATGACGCTGGTCCACGCGCGCGCACTACCGGCTTAGTATTGAGGAAATCTCGTACTTGTCTTAGAATCTAAAGGTCTCTAATATAACAATGAAGATGAAGGATGTACCCTCGAAACAATACACCTCTTTAGCTTGTATGTTTAGTTTTCCCAATACAGGTCATGTGATAATACTCTAGGGAACCGTTTCTTTCAAATTTCGTCTTATTCACGTGCATATCTACGCATAATGTATGAAAAGACAATGGGTCAATTCCCCCTGGGACCTCTATTGGGAAAACAAAACATACAAGCTAAAGAGGATTTTTGTCTAATAAATTTGTAATTCAAAGTTGTTTTGGTTATGAGGCTATCAACATGTAAGTGCTAGAATATGAAATATCCTCACGGCATACCAGAATATCAAATGTATTTTCATTATTATTATGCGTCTTTATTTCTTTTCTCTTCTATTCTTCTTTTATAGATCGCAGGCTTTATCTGTGTTGCTCACGTAAGCAATTCATATTTTACCTTATTAGTTCAATGTTTTTTGTTTTTTTTTTCTTTCTGTACACTTATGAATAATTCAATAAATTACAAATCAACAGATTCCTTTGAGAATAAAAAAATGAAGAAATAAATTTATTCTATTCCCTCATTTTGAAATCACTGGTGATCCTTACGATCTGATTGGCTCTCAGCAGTATGATTTATTCACGAATCACCACTGTTTTTTCCTGTAAATCAAAGATGTTCTAAATCGCGTCATTAATGTTCTAAATCACGTCATTTCTGTTTTAAATTGCACCATTTCAGCTCAATGTCGCATCGTTTCAATTACAAGATGAAATGTAAAAGCCTCCTTGTTCCCGCTTTTCAACAAACCTCTAATATATTTGCTTCTTAATTCTTTTCAGGCCCTGCTGTTGTTAATATTTACGGTGTTTAAACCTATCTCTGATTGGTTAGTAAATAATTAGCTTGTATGTTTTGCTTTCCCAATTCAGACCACATCAATTAATCAATCAACACATTTATCTCACTACTTTAAACACAGAACAAAAGCTGATTTCCTGGTGGGAGTAGACAAACACGCATTACAAACAAATAGAAGCAGTATAGTGTTTACAAAAGTTACAAAGTTTCAGTGAAAAACTAATTACGTAAAAAAGTATACAATATAGCTAGTTTTGATGTTCTCCAGGGAATTTGTACTTTAATCTTTTCATAAATCATGCAAACAACTCATACTTTTGTTCTTGGGCCATCGTAGCGTAATCAAAATAAAACACAAACAGCGGTGATAACACGTGATAAACATTGTGAGCTTTCGCGTTTTTGTATAAACATGACGCTTCAGTATGCTAGTTAACACACACGTGGCCCAAGCGTAACATAAGTTTGTATGGGAAAATAAAGAGTTTGTATGGGAAATTAGACTTAGATAAAAGAAATGAACTAAAAGCGATAAAAGTTATCAATTAAGTGTAAATATTATTACCTGGCGTCGTTGTCTTTGTCAGCGCGATTTTGAGTATTTTTATTATCACACTGTCAGGCCAAATGATGTAAAAGTACTCAAATCGCGCTGAAACTTCGTAAAAACAAAGACGACGACACCAGGTAACAATATTTACCCTTTACTGATTGCTTTTATGGCTTTTAGTTCATTTATTTCATCAAAGTTTCGTTTCCCATACAAACTCTCATATTACGCTTGGGCCACCTGTGGTCAACATACATTTTCAAAAGTGATCTAAAGTGACCGTTGCAGATTATGGCGAGACTTTATACAGATTGACAAGGAGTCTGGAAATGATCTCAGTCTCAAAAGATTAAGGGCCCGTCCGCACTAGCAGACAATTTTGTATTTGTCTTTAAAACCGATCTTAAATGAAAAATTTATCGTGGCAATTTCTGCTTTGAAAATATTATCTGCAATGGAAGCTATTTACTCTGAACAGGCCGTGGTACTGTCATTGCTTAATGGAAAGAATAACGGCTTTACAACCAATGATTGACAAGAAAAAAACATGTTTTCGTCTATTTAGTCGATTTTGTCCAGTGTTTACACGGGACAAATTTCGCCCTCAGTGCCTTTGAAGATTGTCTCGTCTGGGGAAAAAATTGTAAAATCCCGACAAACTATCCGCATTTGTTAAGCAAGGGTGGCTAAATCACGTAGGCAGGTGGATCGTGGGTCGTGGGTTGTGAGTTGCGTGCGAGTCCTGCGTCTTACGTGTTTTAACACTTAAAAGTCTACACGTAGTTTTTGAATAAAGCGAGACCGGTCCATCTCTTTTCCTCCGAATATCAAAACGGTTTGATATCTGTAAAAAGAAATTCAGAGAGTAACCAGAATGTAAAGATGTTTAATATTTTTAATTATATTATGCAAAGATTATCTAATTAGTTGCTTGGGAACGCTCTCATATAATTGGCCAAAAACTAATGTTGCCCACTAGAGTGCAAGCAAAAATAAAAGTGTAGTAGGAGAGAGAGGTCTTGGGTCGTGGGTCGTGGGTAACTGTTGTGGGTAAAAAAAAGTGTAGAAAAAAACATGATAAAGTAAAGTAATTGAAAAAAAGAAATAATAGAAAAAAGTTGTAAAATATTTATGAAACGAAAATCTCCAACTTCTTGTTGCCTTTTTCGACACGGCTTCTTCTTCGTCCTCTTACTGATATTTCCTTAGCTGCGTGGGACATTGCTCCCCTTTCACAACATCACTGTATAAAAGACATGTTGCCGATGAAGATCTATCTATACCTGAGCTATCGCCGCGAAATAAACGAAACAGAAGTAAATTAAACCTGCAATTTGCAGAAAGTATGGGACAGCTCTGACTCGCCGAATAGACTAGCTGATCTACAATTCCAATGATCAGCGAAGATTTTTTTCAAAACACAGTGGAATGCGATCACCGTGAGAAAGGTGAGGGAAAAGGGGCAATTTTGAGGTATTTCATATTTTTGGATAAAGTCTTTCTTAAAGAAGTTTTAGGTCTCTTACCTTACGAAGGAACCACCTGCATTCCCAACCTTTCGAGTTAAGGCGAGACTGTATGTAAATTTTATTGCCGTACGGAAATACAATTTTTTCGCTTCTTTTTTGTTGTGTTTTGTGCACAAAATCTTTGCTGTAATAATTCGAAATATCATTCCTTAAACTGAAAGGACGTTTCGGTCACAAATGTTGACATCTTTGAGAAAAAGCAGTTCAGTCTTCAGTTTTTCTATGGCCTGCTTCAGGTTTACATAGTATACAAAGTTTCTTTTATTTTTCACCTAAATGCCTTTTTAGTGTCGGTTTGTACTAAGAGGATTCGCGTAAATATATGCTTTGCTGACCACGTGGAAGGGGAATAGGACTGGTATGTATGCGGAGATTTTCGTTTCAAGAATTTTACAACTTTCGCTATTTATTTTTTTTAATTGTTATCTTTTTGGAAGACTTTGTTTTTACCCACGACATTAACCCACACCCACGACCCACTACCCACGACATTTAGCTACACTCATGTAGTAGCAGTGTTGTACGCGCCAGTCCTGCTACTGATATTAACACACTTGCCTTATTTGTTAGTCGGCGCAGCCTGAATTTTTTTTTTTCAGTACCCGAGGAAATTTGCTAGAAGAGGTAGTGAAAATTCGTGAAAATTGTTAAATTTAAAAGTGAAAAACTGGGAACGCGTGGTGGGTGTAAAGTTATCAAAAAAAAAAAACAAACAAACCAAAAAAGCCTATGTTCATGAAGTGGGGGACCCCGGTCTAGAGGGGTACTTTTCTTTTGTTTTGTGTCCCACAGAGCGTGAAAACAAAAAAAACCAACCCCACTAGACCGGGGTCCCCCACTCCATGTAAACAGGCCCTAAATCAGCATCTAAATGCATTCAAACACCTCCACCAGGTCTATTAGGAAGGTGTTTATGAATAAAGTTATATATAACCATCAATATCAAAGGTATGATTAGAGTGTGTTAGCCACGTTTCAGAAATCTCTATAACAGAGAAATTGCTTTTGATACTAGCCAAATAGTTGACCAAGTTATCAAAATTGCGATTAAGACTACGGATATTCAAATGGAGCAAAGAAAAACGAATGGCGGAATGACCAGAAGAAGAGCTAGTTTTGTCCAATAACGGCATTAAATTTGTGTTCTGTATAATATTCACACTGAAGTTTATCAAAGTTAAAATTAGAGTCTGGATGCAAATCACCAGAATTAGAAGTATTTGTAAGAGGAAAACAACTCTTACCACCCAGTCTCGCTCTTAGGTGGTGTGAAGTGGGAAAACAAAACATACTAAGCTAAAAACTGGCCTATTAACCAAAACTAGTATGAAACCCCCGGAAACCCCCCTTTTGACTCGGAACACAACAACGAATCAAAGAGGTCGCCAAAATATGCTATTATTGAACAAGAGCTTACTTTCTTGACTTATGACTTAAAATGTTTTGTCCTTTACGAGGCAAGGAATGCCGGTCACATGGAATTATTTCGTACTAACTGAGGATACAAGAATGGTACCAACAACTTATTAACGAGCCATTTCATCATCGGCAGAATCCTTTGAAAAAACTGCAAGGATTTTTCAGGCTACTTGTTATTCAAAATTCGTCTGCAAGTTTTCCACCAGAGTGACAGTCACATTTTTCTCCTTGGTGAAACAACTGTTGTGCTTTTTGTTATAATTAGTGGGATTCCATTAACAGTTCTGTCAAGAGGAAAATGGCCAAGTTGTATAAAATTAAATTAGTTAAGCAACAATCTTTTAATTTCTCTCATGATCTTCGTAGAAAATGCTTCGTCCCCTCGTGCAAGATTATGTTAAAAAATGGCAAGGACAATTCAGCAGTTTCAGTTTTCAAGCGCGCGCACCCTGTGAATCAGAAAGATCGGTTTTAGCCCCAAAAATGGGGCCGTTTCGGAGAGTAAAATACAGTCCTATTATTGAGTCTAATTTGGCTCCCTTAAATCAGGGCCAATAGCACCAATTACCTAGAGATAATTTGGACCCAAGGGTTAAAATAGGCCCTAGCATGGCTTGTAGTGGTCTATCTCACTTTCACACTCGTGTATGAGGGCATCATCACTCATTCCTTCAGTACTTGTAAACTGCACCTTAAGCAGTCTGGCAAAGTTCCCCAACCAGTGTTGTAAATTATCCCTGAAAAGCCCTGTGGGGAGTGGATAATAAGATATTTACAGAAAAGACTTTTGATCGGGCTGTTTTGGCTTAAATTGTACTCAAATGGCCCCAGGAGGGGCTGAATAAGACTTTGGCCTGCAGGGCTGAATTGGCACTTTCGGGCTGAAACAGATCTTTTTTAATTTTCAGGGTACCTTTTCTTAGTAACGTAAAGTAAAACGGTTAAACTTTATTTCTGGGTGACCCAATCAGCTCGGGAGGTGGTCTCCATAGAAATAAAAACAAACAGCAAAAGAGAGCACTGCTGATCCTAAGGATCATTGCATTGTAACATATAGAAGATGGAAATAATATCACATCTCCTAATAGTCGTTCCTTATATGTTTTCAGGGTCAGAGATAATAATTCTGGTCTTGCTGAAGAAGAGGAAAAACCTATGCTTGGAAACTCTAGATCCTAATGGGAGCCACAAAAGCGGGGAAAAATACGAACTTCCCTATTAAATGTTAAGCCCCGTCCACACGTCGCCACTTTTGTTTTTCTCCGGTTTGGCCAAAGGCCCGGTAAAAACAGTCACGTAAAACGCGTCCGTTTACTAAAACGCTCACTCAACTTGAGTTCTTATTTAAAACACGACATCTTACCGTATTTGTTTGGATGGCGGATTATCTGTTCTTCCATTGTTTGAGTGGAGTGACCTGTAACTGAATGCATTTACATTTTTAACAGAGATGTCCCTTTTTTCACAAGCGAAACGTTTGAGGTTGTTGTCCTCTTTTCGCTGTTCTTCAAGATTCATTATTTAATTCTCAGTACCTCAGTATTCTACAGTTCAAGTAAATTAGCATTCACGCATCCAAACCGGCTCGCCTCTTTCACTTCTACTTTTCGAGGATTAATTGTGTGATTTAACAGAACGATTCGCTGAAAAAGGAAAAACCGAAATATCCTGTTAAGATTTTCGCTCAAAGGGTGAAAAAACTCTTAGAAAAAAACTACTTACACTAGCGTGAATGTCCGCGCATTTGTCTCTGTGCGAAAGAAAATAAGTTGTACAAATAGTAACAACAATAATAATAATAATGGAAACTTTATTTGTGTTTTTGAATGTACAATTGTAAATCTCGCTACGTATAGGCAATTTACAAATGCTGCTTGAGATTGGATTATTAAAAAGAAAACAAAAACAAAAAAAACAAAAAAAAAACAAAAGCCAAAAAAAAAATCAAAAGATGTAATATGTTGCTCTAATGGCTATATTTATCATTTTCTTGAATATATAACGTTGCTGCTTTTTGTCAATGCCAATGTCATTCATCATGTCTAAGAACGTGGAGCATTCATCGGAGAAAACGCCAAGGGAACTGATGGAGAGATTTACAAATCTCACACATCTGTAATTTCTACTTATTTCGTTGATCAAGTTCAGATATTTTTCTTTCTTACGCACTGCATTGTTGTTAAGGTTGGACTCGAAACCGACTGTTAATTCTAGAACATACAGGCACTTGGACTGGATTAGGAAAAGAAGATCTGGACGATAATTTTCACCAGTTATTATTGAGGGATTCAGAAAACCATTAACATCTGCATAGAGTGAAGAGTTGAAGTGACTTGGCAATGAAGTTAAGGATTGAGTCGTGTCTCCAGGTAAAGCGATCAAGGTAATGTTGACAACCAGCGACAACATGAAGGAGTGATTCAGGATTAAGACAAAAGGAGCAATCAGGACTTTGTGATAATAATAATAATAATAATAATAATAATAATAATATTAATAATAATAATAATAATAATAACAATAATAATAATAATAATAATAGTAATAACGACAATAAGAGAAAATAAATGTTTGTAAGAAGTTTGAGACTTCATGCAAATCAACAAGGATGAAGTTGGAAACATACTTAAGAAACACTCCCTCCTCAATGAGTACTTCAACAAAAGACCAACAACAAGCCTTATTCCATCCAAAAAAGATGCAGACAGATTCAGAAGAGAATTTGACACACAAAACCTCGACAGGGCAGCAAATGAAGCAGTTATAAAATATGTGAAGAGAGTGATGAAAAGGCAAAGCAGCCCATGATACGGAAATAAAGTAGTGGGAAGAAAGAAAATCACGGACGATAACCGAAAAGAATAAGAGAAGCGGATGCTGATGATCACAAAACCAACGAATGGCTCAGAATTACGGGGCTGAAAGCTGTAAATATTGTAAATATCATATTATCCACTCCCCTCAAGGCTTTTCAGAGATAATTTACAACTCTGGTTGGCAGACTTTGCCAGACTGCTTAAGGTGCAGCTTACAAGTAATGAAGGAATGAGTAATGATTCCCTTATACATGAGTGTGAAAGTGAGATAGACCACTACACCGGGCACTACGTGCCCTACTCTTTACGAAGAGTGTGTGGGTTCTTTAACGTCCCACAGATTTATTCCATGCGCAAGGGCTTGTGAGACGGGGCCTACGGTTTATCGTCCTTATCCCAGAAGACTGGAAAGTCAAACCGTTTGCAGATGTTATTACAAAGGCAGCATTTTCTCCTCAGTTATTTAAAGACCCTGAGTGTTGGTCCGGACGGGGTTTGAGCCTACGGCCTGCCGCTCAGCCGACAAGCGCTAATCTCATTGAGCTAACCGGGTGGCTAAGAGAAAGGGTCTAATAATTGCAACCCTTCCCTCCCAAGTCTTTTTTTGCAAGAATTGTAAAGAATGACACCAGCCCACTATGCAGGGTACGCAATAAGCAAGAAGAAACGGTAGATCATATTATATCTGTGTTCCGAGCTTACAAAAACTGACTACCCAGAGAGGGCTAATAAGGCAGCTGCATATTATCCACTGGAGGGCTACAGAGGTAGTATGAACACAAGCCTGAGACTGTCACTGAAAATGAAGAACTTCAAATTCTTTAGGATATGCAGATACATAAGTAAAGAGAGTTGTCTGCAAACAAGCCCTGATATATTGTTCAAGGACCATGATACCAACCGCGGTTGCAAGCTTATCGATGTGTTAGTACCATCCGACACAAACACCTCTACTAAGGTCATTGAAAAAGCCTCGAAACACAAAGACCTTGAGATAAAAATCACGAAAATGTGGGGAATGAAGACAGACTGTGCTAGTTAATAGGGAGCTTAAGCAACAGCTACGACGACAGCAGTGAAAACATCACTAAAAAAATGAATTCGCGTCCTTTCAAACTTTATCGCCTCTATTTGGAACCACTCAATTCGTCAAATGTAAGCGACTTTTCCTGGAGTTGAATTCTTAGGGGCTTTATCCATGTTCAAATAGAGCGAGTAAATTTGTCGTCGTATGTCCACGTTTCCATAAAAGGTCGCATCGGGCGGTTTCACGTCGTAGTCATGCAGTGGACGTCAAAGAAATGTACTAAAAAGTGTGATGCACGTGCAGAGCTGTTGTTTTGCTCATAAAACCAATTGTTTTTTGACGTTGTCGTTGTCGTCGTCGTCGTTGCTTACGCTCCCTATTATTGGTACACTGGGACTCATGAATGATTGAATGGATCAGAATTTACGAAAGATCCTTGTAGCTATAAACATGATTGCGTTTGCCTTCACAACCTAAAGAAATAACAGGCTGTGATACACCTCTTAAAAGAAACATAGGGACAGTCCTGTTATCAAACACAGAAATATTAACGGTCGTGATATTGCAAATGATTTCGGTGAAGTGCAAGACTGCAATGCACACTGGTTGAAGGTGCCCCTTTAAACTGTATATTAAGAAAAAAAATTACAAATTTGAGCAAAATGGTCGGTTTGAATAACAGAACACAAAATAGCTCCTGTATAGGCCGCGTTTACAAGGGTCTTGTCAAACGGACAAAAACTTACACGGATCTGTCTTTCATTTACACGGGACCCACGTAACCGTTCAAGTTTTTTGCTCG
This sequence comes from Porites lutea, assembly GCF_958299795.1. Classification (NCBI taxonomy): domain Eukaryota; kingdom Metazoa; phylum Cnidaria; class Anthozoa; order Scleractinia; family Poritidae; genus Porites; species Porites lutea. The sequence goes on from NC_133205.1 coordinate 40,625,963, forward strand.
GTTCCGTGTAAACGGCTTGCATAGGTAAAAATTCGTCCGTTCGAAAATTGCCTGGACCCGTGTAAGTAGACGTTAAGCTTACAAGTCGGCGTCCTGTACAACAGTTTCCTTCAGCGACATTTTAATATACCAAGTTATTCCCCTCCAATTTCCGAGCTGTTGTTAACGTTTCTTAGACTACGAGTAGTCCCCATTTTTCATCAGGGATAGTAGAGCGAGCGGAACGCTAGACTTGCTCACAAGTCGAGCTTTTGAGCGCGTAGCGCGACTGTGAGCGCGAAGCGCGATCGTACGAGCGCGGAGCGCGAGCGAGCGGGCGCGAAGCGCGAGCGAGCGAAAGCTCGTGCCGGGTCCTACCACACCAGACCAGAAAACCAAGCGAACGACTTTGAGAAAGTCTAGCGGAACGCGAGCGCTCGTCAAAATCACCCCACGCGAGAAAAGAGAGATGCGGTGGGGAGAAAGAAAAATGGGGACTACTCGTAGTCTAAACGTTTCTACGCGAAAAAATAAAATTTATAGTCTTGAACAACAAAGCAGTTTGCAAAGCGAGGGCGCTGCAAGATACAGGCACCTATAAAAGCCGGGAAATTTGGCGCGAAACTCTCTAGCTGTATTTTTCACGCAAGTGGAAAAACGTCATTCGCGAATCGGATTGGACGTATCACTTTTTTCAATTGTAACAATCATATAACGACAACTTTATTTGGTGAGTATATCTCAGTATGTAAATAATGAATGAAATTTGCTATACTCACGTTCTCGATTTTTTATCTTTCTTCCCTACATGTGGCAACATTTAAAGTTTATTGCCTTTCAACATGTAATAATAAGTTGCTACATGACAATTTATAGGGACCCCCTAGTTTTTCTCGTCGTGGGGTAGAAATTAGCAAATGCTTGTTACATTTCGTTGGCGGTTTGAAAGATTACACGCAATGACAAAACTGAGGTCTTTTGTCTCTCAAAAACCCACAGATAATCACCTGCTATCCCATCGCTAATATAATATATTCTAATGGCTTTCTGAAAATTCTGCAATGAGCTTAGGAATCATACTCTGAGTTTTCTTGTCCGTTTTTTAATTTAGATTTTGTTGCTTTATAATCAATCGAACATACATTAGACAACAAATATAAATAGAAATTACCTGCATAAAACGAACAAATAATATCACATTTGCAAATTGGCGCCGTCTGCAATCGGCCTTAAGTAGGATGATTGCTACATGCTAATAATACTATGACAACAAATTTATTAGCGAGAAATTGTATTCTTAACTCGTTAGTATGAAAGATGCGGTCTTTCCTGACATCAAGCGATCACTACTGTGACAATGAGGCTTTTTAAGAGATTAAAACCTCAGAATCGCGGGAAACTTTGGAAAATGATATTCAACGATCCCTTCGTTTTCAAAGGCTTGTTTGGCTAAAACGATTGTTTCGTCAGAACTGTGTAAACAAGCTCTAAAACCGACCGTACACCTGTCTCATCAGCGCGAGTGCCAAGGACGGGCCTATTGAAACGGATCGTAACAGATATAGGACCAAGCCTACTTGGGATTCACTTGACGTTTCCTTGACAGTCCATTCAATGTTTGTGTCACTGTGGGGAACTAAAGAGGAAAAAAGATTGTCTAAGTCACCTCAGGAACGGAGGAAGTTATATGATGAGTAGCACAACGACACCCTCAGGACAACAAGGTAGTTTCTTTGCAACCCAGGACATTCTTTTCGCCGCTTTCTACGCGGCAATCGTTTTTCCAGGCGTCATCGGTAACGGAATAATAATCACTATAGTGCGCAAGACGCCATCGATGCACACCACAACCAATTACCTGCTGATGAACTTGGCCGTGGCAGATTTACTGACTTTGTTACTCTGCCCTGGTCTTTATGACTTTGCTTTAACAAAGGTTCGTCTGCAAGGGTTCCTAGGAGATGTGATCTGCAAGTTGTTCGCTGGAAATGCTGTTGTCCCAATCACCATAAACGTAGCGGTTCTGACAGTCTGCACGATTGCAGTGGAAAGATACCTGGCTCTGGTAAAGCCTTTTCGCAATTTACGATTAACTAAAGACACCGTTGGATATGTCATAGCTCTGCTTTGGCTCATTGCTTTGTTAACTTGCGTACCAGATATCCAAGCCAACACGTTTGACATTGAGTCCAACAACTATCCATGCAAACGCCCCTGGAGTTTGGATGAGTACTACCTTCACAAGTCTTTCATTATTTTCACGTGCGTTTGTTTTGGTTTCTTAAGTTTTCTAATAATTTTTATATGTTACTTCGAAATCGTCCGTGGTTTGTACTTTACTCAGACAATTTGCTCGGAAACTTCAGCCAGTGAAACAGAGAGACATGAAAAGAAACAGTTGGCACGCCTTCTTATCTGGCTTGCGATTATCTTTGCTGTTTGCTCGCTTCCATTTGCTTCCTTTTTTCTCTATCTTATTTCCGCCAACCACGCAGCTGTCCTCGATAAATATGAAACGCTGTATTTATTGCATAGAATATCTAGGTTTTTGCTTTTTGCAAATTCGTTTTTTAATCCGCTTTTATACGCACTACAAAGCAGCAACTATCGCAACAACTTTAGGCTTCTCTTTAAATCCAAGGTACGCTGTTGTAAACCATTCGAGAGTAATTCCGTTCAAGATACCAGCTATAGGCAGAGAACTACAGGAACCATTCTCTCTGATAACTGTGAATACGCCTTGAAAAGAATCACGGAAAATACGGGAAATTGTCAGTCAAAGACTGACGACAAAATCGGGGTCTAACCTCGTATTCAACAGCTTCAATCCGTTCAAAACATGAATCTTAAAAAGTTTTGTTGGCTTAGTTGTGGTCTTCGTCTTTTTTTCACTAGCTTAATAAAAAGGGACATTTTTTTCGAGCAAAACGAACGTATGGTCCCATATATCTTAATATTATAATCAGCAATTGTTAAATTAAAATTGAACGAAAATAAATACACCTGTCACTTTTGCTAATGACAGATTAATGAATAGAAAAGCTCGACTGAAAACGGTATTTGCACTGTTGTAAAAATTAAAAGGCGACTGCTATGCACAACCAAACTCACGGACAATTTTACACTAGGAACCATGACTTTAACCTTGGTATGACTTAATAAAACTGACAACAAACAAAAGTAATTTCATTTTTACTACTACCTTTGCTCTTATGTACTCTCGTTGTTGTTGCTTTTTTTTTCTATTTTATTTATTTTTTGGAATTTGGATATTCTTCTTCTTATAACAGACCCATGGCTATGAGTAATATTAAGCCCAGCAGGCCAAAACAACGATTACGGTCCTGTATTCACTTTTATGGATATCAAAATAGTCATTAAGATGTCATTAAAACTTGTCTGCCCAGCCTGAATGCAGCAGTCGTAGAGCAATATTGTATAAAGATAAGCCCAAAATATAGGAGAGTCAAACACTGGCCTTTTACGGATTCTTTCCAAAAGCGATTAAATTTATAAGCCCAAGGGGATACTGAACAAAATTTTATACGGGGAGGCTTTGCCCCGAGGTCCAATCCCCTGACCTTTTATACCATATTTGACAGAAAAAGTACCCCTTTCTTGCATGTGCCTTTTATTGACAAATGGCACCCCTTTCATAAACGCAGTTTAGAACGCTGGACCCGTTTAAACCACTCAAATGCATAGTTCTTTTATGAATAAATCGCTAAAACAGGAAGTTCTGATGCTGATCTTCTTCCCAGTCATAAAATGGGCCTGTTAGTCTTTTTTAGGTCTTATCACAGACCGTAATGACAGATATCCGTACAATTTCACATACTATAACTAGTGAAATGCTTATCCTTAGCATATACCTGAAGGCTGAATAAGGTAGCCCTTTGTGGCGAAGCCTCCCCGTATAGACAATAATAGGGCATGCCCCGGGGGATTTTAAACTTAGTTTTTGTCGAATAACTATCAATGACTCCTTGCATTCTAAACATCATCTCCTATTGCGATGAACACCTGCTTGCTAAGCACCAGTTCCGTTCTCCAAACATTACTCCTTTTGTGAATGCGTTGTATGATTATTTCGAGCCCTTGAAGACAAAAATCACGCAACATGGCATAATCGCCGAGAAAGCAAGAGGTGATGGTTGGAGTCAAAGGAAAGGCGGCTAAACTGAATAAAAGTTTTTACGAAATAGAAATCGTTTATTTTGATATCAACAAGGCGAAAGATAAAGTTAATACTTTTATCTGTACAAGTCCGGGAAGCTGTGCGATTTACCGCCGAACCGCGCGAGTGCTTGAGATGCAAAATTTCATGCTGGCTTACATGAGAGGGCGGACGTACGTACGTTCTCCGTACGGACGATTTTCTCAGAACCAAAATTTCTTGGATGCATAGATTACCAGATTTTCTTACCTATAGTGCTTCGTTGCGCGCGCTTGGTGCGCGCGAGAGCTCTGCTAAGATACCTCTAATATGATAATATTGGGGTGTTGGTTGTTCTTGTATTGTTTTAAGACTATATTACACTTAAAATGCATTAATTAGTACAGGGAAGTAACGAGTGTGCCCAGTTCAATCATCGGGGTAGGAGTCGTTATCTGCCTCCTTTTTCAGTGATAAGGTTAGTTCCATCGAAACAGTCTAATCTGCTAATCTTAGCACAAATTGCTCCACTGCTTGTGACGGCACAAACTTTTGCGAGGATGCCGCGCGAATGGTAAACAACAACGACAACAAAATGGCGTTGCAAATCATCATCGTAAAAGATGCAGAGGTGTCCCCTTTGTCTCATAATTGTATATTCCAAATTTGAAACAAGCCCTTAAAAAGCGGAAAACATTACTCCGAATAATACGGTCACCAACGGGCCACAAAATAATTGGCCGTATTATCGGAGCAGGGTAAAATTTCATGACCTCTTGAACAACAACCGGAATGTAGAAATCGTGAACAGTAATTGTAAAAACTATTTGAAATCTTCCTTTAGTACATAAAACACTTTTAAAAATCGGCAATTAACCAGCCAGGCTGGTATTATTATATATTTTTAAAACAACAAAGAAATAGTGTTGTCAAGCAAAGATGGCAATAACACCCGGGGGGCACTTGGGTATTTTTTGGGCGGGTATGTGCTGCCCGGGACTCCAAATTGGCACCCCGTTCTAGAAAAAAATTTCCCCTAAAATTGACACCCCGTTCTAGAAATGGGCCAATTTTTTATACCCCGTTCTAGAATTCGCCCTAAAACTGATACCCCGTTCTAGAAATGGGCCAATTTTTTATACTCCGTTCTAGGGTGCAACAAGAGTACAACGGTTTGCTTGTTAACGCATTGAACCGTATTTTTAAAAGCAATCTGTCCTTAAATTATTTCAAATGGTTGCTTACAAAAGTGGAGCTTTGATGCGTTTGAAATGTTATACCCCGTTCTACCAAACGCCTCTGAAATGGATACCCCGTTCTAAATCAGGAGCTTCAAAATCACGACCCCTTTGGGCGGCACATACCCGTATAGGTAATGTATGGGAGTACCCCCACCCGGGCAAGAACAAGAGTACTCATCTCATGATTATAATGTTTATAATAAATTTCTTGAAGAATCTTACATGCTATTTATTTAGTTTTATTTCCGTTCACTTTATTATTTTTGTTTTGGATCTTCACGTGTATTTGAAAGGCGCCGACAAGTCACAGGGAAGAGTTTATGTTGCACACTCTGCACACTCGCGTCACGAACCACTCATACGCGTGTCACACACTCTACATTTAGTCCCAGGATCCCTTCGGTAGTGAGTAGGACCGCCTGGTGAAAATTGTCAATGTGATATTGAAATATCGCGTGACTAAAAAGGTCGAAATATATCAGACCCAAGAACCAGTGTCACTTATTGCTAATCATGGAAACCATGCCAGAACGTCCCTGGGCTAACGCTCGGATGATAATTATTTTAGCCGCCCTTTATCTCGTGTATTTTGTGGTGTTCGCAGCATATGCCGTTTATGTGCCATTTTTTCCAAGCGAGGTAAGATATATTAATTCTGCATTTTCTTGTACTGAGTCTGTTATTGACCTGCAGTGGTTAATCATACGCTCATTGCATTTCCCTATTAAAAGTCGTATGTGCTGACTTAGGCTGACTTAGTAAAAAAAGATTTCAAAACAGCCGGTGCATTTTTTTTCTGCTCGGCTTGTGAACAGAACAGATATGCATGCATGATTAACTTGTTTCGGACTATGCATAAATATTGTCTTGCCTTTCTTTGTAGTGAGAGTTTCAACAGTTCTTACAACAGTTTTGTTTTTTAACTTCTTTAAAGCAGTTTTAGTCAGTTCAAGTGTTACAGGTCAGAATTAAATCCGGATTAAAATTTTTAAACAAAATTGATTCTCAATGTTCTTTCTCTTAATAGCCCTACTATTCATGAATTAGGGCTAGGAGACAAAGGTAAATGAGAGTCAACCTAGGCTGAAAACATTTAAGCTTGAATATAATTTAATTTAATTCTATAACATCAATGTTGTGCTTAAGCTTCATCCTTGATGCAAATTCTATTTTTCTTTATTTTTGAGTTTAGCAAGGTATGATAATGACTTACTGATCAGAAAAAATACAGTGTACATCAAAGAAAAATAATTGAACCACTACAGGAATCCATCAACACAGTCAGAAGAGAGCACGTTAAATTTAGTAAACTTCACGAGTTTGAGGGTAATATTTTAGGGAAAAAAAGTGAAGGTAATGAAGACAGTAAAGTCACCACAGACATTTGTTTGGCCAGGTGGGGATACAAATTTCCATTTTCCCTCCAGAATAATGTCTATAAAATCTGAAACTTTGCAGAGTCTTATATTTTTTTACTTTTCAACATGAGATGTCAAGGCACTCTTAAGTAACTCCAGCTCTATCTAACAGGTCCATGTAATGTAATAGTTAAGTTGAAAAAAATGGTTGCTTTATTCTACATGTCTCACCCACTTGGAACAACCCTTGAGGGGTTTGGTTTTTTCTTGTTCCGTGGAAGCCAATACCTAGCCTGTTCCAGGCGTTCAGGTAGTGGTAAGTAGTGGTAAGTAAAGAAAGCGAGGAAAACTAGAGGGGGTACTGGGGAGGGCGGTGCGGGAATGCCATTCTCTCCCCCCCCCCCCCCGCCTCACTTTCATTTTTTCATGCTCCTTGTTACTTCACACCACTCCCACTATCTGAACACCAGCGCTTGGAACAGGCTAGCCTATACCAGGTCTGCTGGGGAATTTGCAGGTACAGACGTGGGAGCCGAAGACTGAGGTTTTTAGGTTAAAGGGGCTATATCACTTTTATTTCTATCTTTTTTAAAAGCTAAAACTTGTCTTTGCATCAAGTAAATCTCAAAAATAATGGCACTGTATTTAGGCATTCAAACTGTGTCCTGTCAGCTGTTGCAACTTGATGCAATGATGGACGTGGAATTGAAACTTGAAAAGTTGGGCAACCTTTTTCAATATTTTTGTTGTATGCTCAGAAAAATTTGTTTGATATCGTCTCTTTCATAACTCTACATGAGTAGCATTTTGTGTATGGGAAACAAAACTGGCTGACTTCAAAACAGAATTGACCTAAAATGGCAATATCCTCATGACACAGCATCGTGAAGGGTTAGGGTTGCAGTTACCGGTACATGATTTATAATCAATTGTACCTGTGCACCTGCAAATTATACTGTTTTCCTATTCTTTATCTGTGGGACTGTTTTTTCAGTTTTGCCCCGAACTAAAATTTTCATTTGAATTTTCCAGACTGATAATATTTTTTTGTTATTTTTGCCATGAAGTGTTTTGTTTCTTGTCACCTTGTATTTCATCAAAATGTGAATCAGTCGGCCCAACAAAATAGGGGTGGGTCTGCAAATTACTAGGCATGTAATCATGCTATTCAAAATAAGATATGCATAGAAACTGTAGATGGCATGCTTTGTTGGTGTTGTCTCGATCCTCACACAGAGCAGCCAGTTTTGTTTTCCCTTGCTTCATGATTGTAGCCCTCAGTTCTTCAAGACTATCAGAAAAATAAATGTAGTATTTTGCTTGAAAAGCTATACTACTCATGTTGTATATATGGCTTTTATTCCTGATGACAAAATACAGCTTTGTAGGTTCAAGCATGTATGAGATCTCTTCCCCAGTCACAAGTCAGTTACCTATCAAAGTTTTCTTCAAACTGCTAAAATTGATAGCATCGGAGGTAGTAAAAGGGAAATTTTACCATGTGTGGTGACTACGAATTTTGAGATGGATTTATTACTTCTTTTGTTTTCACAGAAAAAAGAATGTTCTGTTTTTGGATTAAATAAGAAAATTAATTTTTTTTTTCTGTTTTACTAAAAATAAGTCTGTTAGGTGATGGAAAAAAAATAAATAAATAAAGCTGTATATAAATAGCAATAGCAATGTTTACAAAGGAGAGAAATAAGCTAACAAACTTGAGGTTGATTAAGTTATTGCCCAGAAACATATAACATTTACAATATGTACTTTTCAGTGTCATGTGACTGAATCACGGGCTCAAGTGTACAACTGATTGAGGCGACATGTTTTTTTAAAGTTCGCCCTGACCAGTTATGGCATTCAACTGATTGCTGCACAGAAAACTTTACTTCGGAAAGATATTTCTTAAAACTGCCCACGAGAGCATTTCTTTAGACCTTTTTATAAATAAATATATAGGTAAAAGTTTCAAGCCCAGTCCTCTCAGATGGAGTGCTAGCCATAGTTGAATTTTGTGTTTTACTATTTTGCCACCAATGCACCAAACCAATTCTTTGGAAAAATAAGCCCTCTAAATAGCCAGTAAATTCCACTCAAAATCATTCTTAATCAAAAAATGTATTGATTTCGGACACAGCGAAGGAGATTCGCGTTATCGTCACGTGATGCCACGTCAGGGATGAAAGGTTTACACTAGTATTTAGATACTACAAAGAAATTTTCTCAAGAATAATCGGCAGTTATGTTCCCAATCTTTTCCGTTTTCAGATGTCATATTTATTTATTTATTTATTTATTTATTTATTTATGATTAATGCAATTTTTAAAATCCACTTCTGTTTTCTTTCCGTGATATCTCTATAGGCAGAAGACAAGGGAGTATCCAGCACTGTTATAGGATTAATCTTTGGAACTTATCCATTTGTAGTGTTTATCTTTTCTGCTGTGTTTGGATTTCTCGTAAGTTCCTTTTTTACTTGAAAACAGCACCATTTGTTTTCTTGCTGGCTTTTAAAGTCTTATCATATGGCTGATACCGCTAGCGGCCAAGATGAGGCAAATCCTCAGTTATGATTGGTCTATTGTACTTTTTCCACTCGGGATTTGGTTTTGGCTATGTAATAAATCCTCTTTGTTCAACTGACCCTGACAGGTCCCTTAACGGGTTTTTCTGAGGAGTTGGGTTTGGTGGAAACATCACTTGCTTTGGCAGAGATACCGTAAAATTCCGAAAATAAACCTCGGGGCTTATATTTTACCATTTTCGCTTTGTTGTACTTTATATTTGAGGGCAATTTTCCAAGGGGGGGGGAGCTTATATTTGAAAAGGCGATCTAACGGAGGGTTTTTTGCGTTACCCGTTTGGGGGGCTTATATTTGGAGGGGCTTATACATGGAGGGGCATATTCTCGGAATTTTACGGTATGCAGCTTTCCAGAAAAAAGGGGAAAAAAAAAACAATTAAGATGAAGGCACATACCATCCGTGCGGAGTTTGTATGCCTGCTCAATGAACCAATTTTTTTTCGTTGTAGTTCTCATCACCATTACTTCATCATTTCTACATCGCTTCCGTTATTCTCACAAGACCTTTATGAACTTATGCATGTTTTACCGCAGAAGAGCAAATTTCACCATCAAGCCCCGTTTTGAAAATGAAAAGGTGCAAAGTTTTGCATAAATGAATTTCCAAGGCAGTGGGGTTGAAAGGAATATCCACTCACAAAGAGTGCAGAATAAAAACGCGAAGAATTTTGCTTACAAACTAGGCTTGGAGGTGAGGTTTGCTTGCCTGACGTAATCATCCCATAAGGGCCATTTGCGCGTGTCTGCAGCCATTTCTAAAATAAGCTGTGTTACAGTGAAAGCAATGACTCATTCTATAAAGGATAAATACGAGTCTTGATGATTTCGCGAAGGTCAGGGCAAAGGGCCATCTGCAGAAAATAAAGAGGAAGAAAAAGCCAAGAATAAAATTCCAAAGAAAATAGCCTTCACTTACAGCTGTATATATACAGCTGGGACTCAAACACATGATCGAACGTATGACAGAACTCAGTATCTGGCTGACAAGATTTAAAATTGCTCAAAAGGTTGTTTAAAATTAGTGGTTGACCGAAGTGTTTGTCGCGCTTTTTTTAGTAGCAAGAGAGGAGCTTTATCCTCTCTTGTTACTAGGCAACTGCAGACCCCAACCCGACGCATAAAAGGCGACTCGAGATACCACCGCGCTAACCGATTCATGCGCCACGCGGATTCCGAAAAACTTATAGATCTTACTGGGCGAGAAATGAAATAGAGATTTACGAAAACTGTCGCTTAGCTAATTGTTTGCTAAATAGTTTTTGTATCTTACTTTTTCAGATACCAAAGTATGGTGCTCGCTTTGTGCTTTTATCAGGAATTTTTATCTGCGGAGGATCACTTATTTTATTTGGGTCAGTTGTGGCGTTAAATAATATTTAATCACTTCTAAACGAAAAAACCTTACAAAGATTAGATTTCGCTTAGGAAAAACCGGAATTCCTGTGACAAACTATCCATGCACTTGAGAAAATAAACTTTATGCCTTTGCAATCGAATAAATGTATCTCTGACACAAATACTTACACTGTGCGCTCGCGATCAAATGGTTAGTAAATACACGAGAGCGACGAGAACCTAATGGATAGTGCGGCTGAGCCCGCGATACAGTCACTTGATTGCCTTCAGCAGCCTGGCCGAGTGGTCAGCGCGTCGGACTTGCAATCCGGCGGTCCCGGTCAAGTTCGAGTCCCGCTCTGGCAACTTGCTGGACTTGTTCTCGGTCGTCCCGAGTTCAAATCCTCGGCCACGCTTGTAAAATTAATAGCCAACTTGTTGCCTCCGGCCAGTTGGGGTTTTTAACCCTGTTATGTTGTATTTGAATTATTTGTTTCTAAGTATTTGACTGGAGTGCCTGTAAACGAGCTGGATAAGCTAATTGCACTTTCCACTGTAAACAAACCCTTAAACCTTTACTTTTTTTTAGAAAGGATAGATAAAGGTAATATAAAATGAAACCCTTAACGTTATAACAAATTTCAGTCCTTTTCAACAAGTGAAAAGAAAAAGGAAATGTATCAGGAAGATGGATACGGATTTGGGTAACTGCCACTATTGTTGAGAGGAAACGTTCTTTTGTATGCAACATTGGCATATATGATTTCAAATGGCGGCGCGCTAGAAGTTTAATATTCAGAAGCAACAATAGACGATTTTCGTCTTACATAGACTGACCTTCAGGCTAATTTGATTCCCTCTTTGTTTCGAATGGTACGCGCGTTGGACGATTTCCGTTTAGATAAAGGGTTGGTCTTTTAATAAACTACATACTAATTTTCTTTCTAATAAAATCATTTTGCTTTCCACACAAAACCAATGCAGTTTTGATTGATCTTTCAAACAAATACAATTTAACTTGTAATGATAGTGGAGGTTTCCTTAAAAGCGTTACTGTACAAACAGATGAAATGCACGAAAATGAAGTATATTATAAGATATGTCTCACAGTAACTATCTACTTTCGTCTTATTGTCTTAGATTTTGTGACAGCCTTTCCGATACAACTATTTTCACAGTTTTCTGTTTTTTGCTGAGAACGACTTCTGCGATAGGAGGAGCAGCAGCCGAGACCTCATGCATGGCCATACTGATAGAGAAGTTTCCCATCAATGTTGGAGCCGTCACAGTACGTTACTTTTCATAAGATAGAAACAGAGTTAGTTCAATTAGTAGAGCGCTCGCCTGGGTCTTAAAATAACTGGTGAAATGGTATTGCCTTTGGCCCACAAACGTCTAGATTTCAAGTGCGGATAACCACACGCTATTTTCTTTCCAAGCTAACCCTGGCTATGTAAATACGATAAACAAACAAACAAACGCTGTGGAGCGGTTTTTCAGGAGTAGAGACAGTACTTTTGTGTTGCATTTTGGCCTTACGTTTCTACGCTTGTGATTGGCTAATACGTCTTACGCCACTTTTTCAACCAATCAGACGTAAAAGCAGGGCCAATTGTGATGTGCTCGCACGTACTTGTTTTCCCACGCTTTGCGCCGACAACATATATGTAGATCTGGTTGATTTATTTCGCTGCCTGTGCGTCTTGTGATTGGCTGTGCTCTTTTCCAGACTTTTATCTTTTATAAATTTGTAAACCTTAGCTGTTCCATCAGCCTTGCCTTCAATTTTAAGTGATATCTTTTCCAGACTGAGTTCTTCAGGGCAATCTTCGTCTAAATCCTGGGGTACCTACCATTCACCCTGAAAAATCAAATGGTCGCACCATTCTGCTTGCAGGAGTTTCAGAAACCATGGGCTGTGTTTTGAGGCGATGCAATTTTCTACTCTTTTTAGTTTGTTCAGCAGATTTGGATATAGTTTGTAACTGGTCGTTCTCCCACAACGTCAAACTTCATAGTCTTATGTTTATGCACACGATTTCGACTCGAAATCCCCTGGTTTATCTCAATCTCCTTTCTATGAATTGCAGCTCCAAGGGAATTTTATAGTACCGCGAATGATCCCCTGACCACAAATGATCCCGGGAAAAATTGAGGAATGGAATGGATCGTAGTTGGATATTAGATGAAGAATGGGGCTGTTTACAACGTAACTTCCGGGGGAAAAAAAGGAACTTTTTCTTCTTGCCCTCGAAAGAAAAAGGGAAGGAGGAAGCCAGATCACAGGCCCGTGCGTGTGTGTGTGTTGGGGGGGGGGGGGGTACTGCCATATATGGGCTATATAGGTATGTGCCGCTGTGAAGTGTATGGTTTTCAAGCAGTTTACTCTGGGATAGGGTATATAAATCGGAGAGTCTGGGTCTAAAATAGGGTATCATTTTTTTATCCTCGTAAATCCAGGTATCCTTCCTTTTTTCTCCTAACAAGCGATATTAATTGAAACTTCGACTCATGAATTGTTTTTACTTCGAAGACAACATGACAACCGCCTGGAGGCCGAGCGAGCGAACTCGTAAGTGATAAATTTATTCATGTGTACGCGTTAAGGAAAGGCAATTCGTTTTATCTTTAATACAGAGGAAATAAACTTTATATGGAAAACCACTAGCGCATCGGAATGTCTCTTTTTCCAAATCTAAACTCTGACAAACACTCGGACTCGCTCATCTGACTCAGGTTAAAAGTTGGATAATCTTCATACGGAAAGCAGGGATTTTTTCATTCGAAAAGGTCAGACAATTCTTCCTTGTCAATGAAATTAGACGTACGGCTTAAAAATAAGATTTTGATGCGAACGAACACTATCACAGTTTAACATTTTTGCATCTTAAGTTTTCTTTTTCCCGCCGACACTGACGTTCTCGTTCCAGTCTTTTCCCAGTCAACAGATGCCGTCGTCGTGAACTTCGTCGTTGTTCTTAAGTTTCCTATGTATACCTGACTGCCCTTGACGAAACAAGAGATCATTTAAAATAAACAAAAGTCAGAATGTCCCCGAATTTATCAATCTGCACAGGTTTCCGTTTTTTTCGAAATAGCAACTTGCTTACAGCTCAGCTACAATGCGTGGCTATTTTCTTGTTTCTTTGATTTAACGATGTTTTAAGATTAGTGTGGTAAAGTTTATTTCTTGCTTGCTTTTATTTAATTGAACAAAGTCTTGAATGTATTTTTCATTAAATTTTTATTTATGTATTTATTTGAGAAGCAAACTTTTACTTTTACTACTTTTTGCAATAACAATAAAATTGACACGATGAGCCGTTAACGGAGTCCAAGCCATTGTATTTTTCGTTTGGGATCATTTGCGGTCCATTTAGGGGATCATTTGGCTTTGTGGGGATCATTCGCAGTTGGGGATCATTTGCAGAGGTTTTCTCTTTATATCACTCACAGTATCTAGTAGGTTATATTTACTTGAGTGCTACGCGGCTCATAGTTCATTCAGTTTTGGTATGGTTTAAATATCCTTTTGTTCTTAAATCTTAATCCCTCCCCTCTTTTTCTGCGTCTCTTTAGACCTTTTTCGTGGAGTGCCGTGTAGTCTGATCCTAACCCTGACCAAACTCTATAACTTTTGTGTGGTTCTGGTTTCTTAGGGAGCAGCGGAGACATTTACTGGAATTGGCTTTAGCCTTGGTCCAGCTTTAGGAGGATTTCTTTACTCAGTATGTAAACAGAGGAAAATTTTGTTTCTGAATGTTTGCGGATGTAAGGCCTAGGCCAAATCTGGAACTGTTCGTGAGACGAATCAAACTCTAACTTGGGTCGACCTAAATTAAGTTAAGATCGTCTTTTGGGTCAGGCGGAGATTGACTTATTGACGTGGGTGGGTGGGTAGTGGGTCGTGCGTCGTGGGCCGTGCGCCATGCATCGTGGGTTGTCAGTGCGTCGTGCGTGATAGCTCATACTTCTTCGAGAAGACTTTTGCTCGTAGAATTTGAAGGTACCGTCTTCCTTTACACGACCCTTCGCATTCATGAAAAAGTTTCTCCGATAAAATTCAGTAAAGCAAATTTATCAGCGAAATATGTCTTCCCCGGCCCTCTCCCATTTTCCCGCATGCTTCTCGCACACTCTGCGTTCTTAATAAAATGCACATGCGTCCAAGAAAACCACTTCCGGTTAAAAGAAAACTCTAAGATAATCGCGGCTTTTGTTTCACTATGTCGTTGTAAAAAAACCTTCCAGTATGTTTTTTAGACCAAATTAGGCACTAAGACGCACGACCCACTACACACCCACCCACGCCAATTAGTCAATCTCGCGTACCAATCAACTGAATCATGCCAGTAACAAATTTTCTTTCGAACGTGGCTAAATATACATGATCATGCAAATTTTTAATTTATTAGTTTAGTTCGTCGCATTTGAACATCGACGTTTGTCATGGAGACGATCTTCAGACGTCCTGTCCGTCTGAAGTAGACGGATAGAACTTGTTGGGCGATCCAAACTCACTCAGACGAACTTAACTGAGCCAGACGTCAAACTTTTCATGAACATAACTCACTATGTTCGGTTCGTCTTATGAAAAGTTCAACGTTTGGGCGAGGCCGCACTAATAGTGCGCGTCAATAGATCACAATGATTTACGAGGTTATGAAACCTGTGTGTCTGACTGCTGCAACTCAAAATAGAAAATAGACTTTCTCTTTAATACAATAGTTCTACTTAGTATTAATTATGCATTATCCGTCTACACTGCGTCCGATTCGGATCTTACACCTGCGCAATGTTCCTTGGACCGCTGTTTTAAAAGGAATTACAGGTCTAAGCCTCTAAGTGTATATGATTTCTTAGAGAGGCAATTAAGATGACAAAATTTTTAGAAAAGTTTCAAACTCAACCTGAAATCCACTCTTATCTCTTATCCGTATCTCTTATCTCTTATCTGCCTATTTCTGGGACACATTTTGTTTCAAAGATCTGAGTTTAAACTGTTATACAGAATATATTATGCCTGACAATGGAATAAAATATTAGTTAGAAAGACTTGACGGCTCGAAAATTTGTATTATCGTGTTGATATGATAAACAGTAAACGACAAGTATAGAGATAACTTGGTCTATATTGTCGTTTGCCATTAGTCGTAGTCCTAATGTGAAACTAAGTCTCTAATTATCTTCTTTACTCTTATTCTTACACACAGGCTGGTGGCTTTAAACTTCCCTTTATTGTGATGGGCTGTGCTATGATTTCCACCATTCCAGCTATTGCAGCTCTTTTACGTGGAACAGGTTCGTAGTCATCTCTGATCATCTTGTCTTCGTTTTAAGAAATGCCACAGGATAAAGTACCCTGCGAGCAGGGGTTTCTCCAGGCCAGAATTTACGCTTTGAAGGGAGAGAAACCATTGCCAGCAACCTTTTCCTTTAGTCATAAGGCTCCGCTGGGCGCGCTTCGCGCGGGCGCACGCTCCGCTATAAAGCAGGGTTGTATCAAAACAAGGTCAACTCCAGCCTCGTTTTGAACTGAGTTGTGACTGTACACTCTACATGATTACACGATTTTACTAATCACTCTGCACCGATCTCTTACCCTCTGATAGATGCCCTTCGTTTACTTTTATTCGCCTTTGTTAATAGTTATTATTCATTCACAATATTTCGCCGTTTTTATTGGCCCAAATCCCCCCGGCTAAATTTTCATAACCATTCAGCTGGCGTTGACCAAGTTTGGAAGATGCGAGTAATGTACCATCGAATCCTGGCCAATCATGGTTCCATTATAATTTAGATATCTTGTGTTACCATTTTCCTTAGAAAAACAAGCTGTTGAGGAAACACAAGAAGAATCAACCTCCTTCTTCAAAGCATTACGAATTCCTGGTGTATTCTTGTCCGGTATGTACTCAGAATTAATGTAGTATTATTGGCGCGTGGTCAACGTCTTGAGGTCTCATCCACACTAATGCGTTTTTGCTTGAAAACGCACCTATTTCGATGTGTCTAGGCCTTCGTTCCACACTCATACGCTAAGCGTTTTCGATTTGAAGGGCTCTTGAAAGTGGATCAAAACGAAAACGCATACATATCGTATTAGGGTGGACTGTCGAAAACGCCGCAAAATGAAAACGATGACCAAAAATATCGCAGGCGCGTGTGTTTGAAGGATGCCCATAGAGTTCAACTTACGTTACCACGTGCAATTCCATCGTTTTGGAAAGTTTTAGTGTGAACAGTCGAAAACGTATCAAAACGGTAGTGTGGACGCGAATCGACGCAGACTTTTGAAAACGGATTTATTTTTTAGTGTGGACAGGGCCCAATTGTTAAAGTAAAGCGTGCTCTTTGAATGGACAATAACCCATTTATTATTTTCCCAAGGACGAATCCCTACGAAAGCTAGCTCGGAGCACTACGCATCATTAGACCTCTTGAGCTTGTATGTTTTGTTTTCCCTATAAAAACCTCAAGGGAATTTGCCCCTTTTGTCTCGCCTGCCGCGGGTTTATACGCACCATAACCCACTTCCGACACTGTCGTCATTTCCGTACTGTTTCTACCAACTCTAGCTTTTTTTCAGCGAAAAATCTTGAACAGTTCTCACTTCTGATTGGCTAAAATAACGCCGTTTTTCTAGCAAATCGCAACGTGTTTTAAGCAAGGGAAACTGTTCATTCGACGAAGGAACTTCATTTTTCGAACGAAGAAGTTGATAAAGTGTTTCCTGGGTTCAAAAATCCACAGTCGTGTCTTATCAGGTGTAAAGACTCTCGGCTTCACCTCCAGTTTTTAAACCTTATAATACACTCCTACTCGTTTTTAAACAGTACTTCAACTTTTATTTTCTTTTGTTTTAATCTCATTGCCATCCATTACTGAACATGTCCAAAACCAAAAGAGTATAAAATTTAAACCGAGGATAAAATTGAACCACAACATATACCCCAGAGCGCGCACATAAGGCAACGAAAGGCTGTCCTTCAAGCTGTAAGCAGTTTTTTTCTTGAGTACACGCTGAGCCGTTTACTGCGCTTTTCACAAACACGCGAACTGTAAAGTTCAAAAGCCGCCTTCACAATTGCATTTTTCGCGGCTGTCAATCATAATTACGATCAAAATCAAACAAATGAAAAACGCGTCCGCGTGTGCTACTGATCTATGAATGCACATAAGAAGTAGCTTCTTCTTGCAAGAATTCTTAAAACAGCTTTTACTTCTGATTGGCTGAAGTGGCGCATTTTTTTTAGCCGACCACAAAGCGTTACATAGCAACCGCAAAATTTATTCAACTGTATTATTTATTTGGAACTCCTTTTTTCTCTCTTTTTTTAAGCACTTTCTTATGTCATCATCGGTTGCTCCTTTGGTTATTTAGAGCCCATTTTTGAACCTCATATGAAACAGGTAAGCTGGCTGATTTTGTCTTTCTCTCTGTTTCCTTGATACGTGATCATGGTATTTTTTTCTAGTGTCTGTGCAATCGAATCAGTAGTCTAACCTAACACGACGAGACATTTTTCTTTTTGACATTTTTTATGTATTTTTGTTTCAACTGGTGTTCACAGAATCCTCGTGTTTGGCATCAGTACAATAAGCCACTCGAGAGAGTCCAATAGAGCTCCGCTACAACACCAACCCTGTTATTTTATTTCAGTAATGAGTCCCACTAGAGCCGTGCGCACGAGCTCCTCTTAGGAGGCTTTTTAGTGAATACGGCCAGGGCCAACACTGTAACCTTTGAGAATAGCAAGGTGGTAACTGGTGCTTTATCTATCTGAGCTCAGATGTGATCCCCTCTCTTTAGCTCCAACCTAATTTCTCCACTAGTAGGTATCTCAGTGGACGAGTTGACAAGAATAATCGCCGTTTTCATTTGCGTCGATAGTAAGTCTCCATTGGGCTAACAGTAACAGGGAATGGTGTTTCCATAGAAACCCGCTCCCGACCTCCCAATCTCCCAACTAGGCTAACAGGGAATGGTGTTTCCATAGAAACCCGCTCCCGACCTCCCAATCTCCCAGCTAGGCTGACATGCACCTCAAGGTATAAAAGTGGATGCTACTTCTGGTTTGCATTACCATAAGATCAAGAGCCTCAATAAATGCAGATACATATATTGTTGAAAGATGTCTCGGCGTGTCAATAACTGATCCTTTCATTTACAGCTAGGTGAAAATTCAGTCCAGATTGGCCTTATGTTTTTATTATATTCTGGGGTGTATGCCACTTTGGCGCCAGCAATTGGCTGGTTAGGGGATAAAACGGTGAGTGTGTCTTAATTACCGATAAAACCTAAGCATAGTAACTCTTTTTAAAAATGAATTGACGAACCCCCTAGCCCTTTGATAAACCATGTTTTTCTCAGAAGAGGTACCCTTTACCTGAACCTTCAACTTAAAAATGGCACTCCTTTCACACATGTAGTTATTGCCAACGAGCAGCTTCGCGAAGACGCGAGGCTGCGAGGCGGCAGCCTAATAAAGCCGTGCGCGATTGTTCCAGGGGCAGAAAAAATCTCGAATCGATGTAACATAGAGTAGCGTAAGGCAACCATGACGTAATGCAGGGCAGAGAATGCTTTGTTTTCGAGCGAACACGCGATACAGATCAGAGAATCCACGAACCGTGTGCATGTTTGTGAGTCCGGTGCTCATCCCGTCTTTAACCAATCGTCGGGTGGATCATTTCCATCCTACGCAATATCTGTCGCATTTGCCCGCTGGAATTTTTTATTGTATGCCGCTCAGAAAAATTATAACGCAACGAAATTCTTTGTGTCTTTGAAGCAAAATAATTCGTAAGGCTTCATTGGCCCACCATAAATTTTTTTAGCTTTAAAACTTTAATATGATTTTTCGAGGATTTTAAGCTTGCTTATAAGACCACTAAATTTTACGCAAAATGACTTGTGCGCAACTTCGGACAAAAACACGAACTTCAATATCTCGAAACGTTTGCTGTGTTAAGTCGGGATTTCAAATTCTTTATGCAGTAGGACAGTTTAGTTCACTATTTTCAAAAGACAAATTAAAGCAAGGGGCACGCATACACCAAACCTATGATCCGTCTTCCCCGCGCATGTCGTGGGAGAACTGCCGTGCGATTCCCAGCCAACAGCTCCCACATGTGTTGTGTGGAGCTGGCGCTTGATAGACTGCTTTGCACCCACGTCAGCAGTACGGGGGTTTTGAAACGCGGGTTCACCAGTTCATTAACCCGGCGGCTTTGCCACGCTGGTGGGCCCCAATAAGGGCGGAATAGCTGTCTGTGACTGCCACCCCCTGCGTGATGTGGCTGTGCGCATCCGTGAGGTACCGCCCCGGCCGTGGTGGGTGTATGTGTGCCGCTTGCTTTAGTTTGCACTATTTTCAATGCAACCAGGAGCCCATCAAATGGAGCCTCCATCTCCCATACAAGCCCTTGGAGTCAACCCTTTCCCGAGTAGATTTATAATTAGAACGGTTCCCAGGGGAGACTCCGCGCGCCGACGGTGGGAAGAGCCAATCACA
Source organism: Porites lutea (assembly GCF_958299795.1). Lineage (NCBI taxonomy): Eukaryota > Metazoa > Cnidaria > Anthozoa > Scleractinia > Poritidae > Porites > Porites lutea. Next base: position 40,646,135 of record NC_133205.1, read on the forward strand.
ACGACTAAATGACACTGCTATTGTACTTCATGAAACAGCTGGAAATCCGGTGCTGACAGGCCAAACAAAATCATAAGCTAGTGAAACGTGACTTTAGCGTTTTCATCCCTCAGAGATTTTCTTTCTTTTCTTTCTAGCGGGTAGATTATACTGTGGAGAGTTTTAAACTCTGACTATGATAATCTTAATTTTGGTTGCTTGTCTTTCATTTAAAAGAGGCCATGAAGCTTACATGCGTAATGATTAATTACTACCTGCAGTCTGTAGTTCTGACAGGATTCGTTTTCTTTAGCCAATTTTTTTGAGCGTTAAGGTTCTTATTTCGGCTAAATTACTCAATATTAATCAAATTTGTAGTTTTTCAAGTTTTTCTCCGAAATGCGTTTGACTGAATAAATACTATACTGTGGTTGTTTTGTCCGTCAGTTAGTGTGATGATTCCCTGCTATGTTTTGTAACGCCGAGCCCAGCCATTGTTTTCTCGCAAAAAAGTGATCTACGGATGCGAATTCGAAGGAAAGAATTGGCCTAAACTTCTACATTAATTGCTGAGAATTCTCCTGTTAGTCAGTCATAATTCTTTGGGCGCAGATACAATCCATTTTGTTTTTCTTGAGATAAGAGGGTCTTTGGACTGGAGCGCGATGTCCCAAATTCCACCGTTAGCAAATTACTTTTGAGTTAGCTTTACGGTCGAGCAACTGTTATCTTCTGTTCAACTTTTCAAGTGCCAGTTTTATCAGGCAACTCTCATGGTGATACAAGTCAGTTATAAAGGAAGACTGCAATTTTTCTGAAGCATTCCTCCTTGGTTGCTACTTAGGTAATCGCTTTTGCACGCGGTGCTTAACTGGCGAAATCCACTCCACGGCGATAACAAAAATCAAATGATCCTGACACTTTTTCGGCGCTGATCATCGGAGAGTTTCAAATCGTCCACAGAACGCTTAATCGTCGACTCTTTTCAAGGTGCATGCTTAAATGTGGGATGTATGACGGCAAAAAAAAAAACAAACAAAAACAAACACTCGCAAAGAACCTTTCCGTGATCCTCAGTTCGCTGCCTTTGTCCCATCGCTTCATGCTCAGTCTCAGTCGGGTAATTCATTAACTTTTATTTCATCCCAGATCCCAGCGGCTGTAAAACTGTAAAAATGGACGTATAGTAGAAAAGGAAAACGGTCGAAAGACGGGCTTCTGAGTTCGACTTCATCCAACTTAATTTTTTTCACGTTGACATACGAGACTCACGGAAATATGACACTTTTCGCGGGAAGCAAGCCGTTCTATTTATAAATCTACTCGGGAAAGGGTTGACTCAAGAAATTAATGGAGATGGAGGCTCCATTTGATGGGCTCCTGATGCAACCTATTTTTCATCAATTACTGTATTTCATGACATTTCTAAACAAATTTGACAGCGCGAGCGTACAGGAAAAATCTTTGCTCGTTGGCACTTAGCGATAGCTATAAATAGTAATAAATATTTTTACAGGAGAATATCAGGCATTAAAGAAGACAAATTACAGCCACGTACACACCACAAATTACAGGTTTTCGAAGCCTTTCTCATACTTCAACTAGTGAAATCCCCGCCATTAAATTTTCCTCGAGTGTAAAAAAAGTACCCTTTTAGTTGGAACATCCCGTAAAGGCCATTATAGGGAGTATGCCAGGGTACAAAGGGTAGACTTATGCCTAATATCAAGGATAAAATGCTTTTAGAGGGCGTAATATTGCTCGAGTATAATAAGGAAAAGGCAAGGTCAAGGGGTCTCTTCGTTCTCCATCCGATGGTATTCCTGCTGGTCTAAAAGAATTTCTCTTTAGTCTCTCGACTTATCTAGAGCAAAGGTAATTAAGCTTCGGGAAGAATTAATTGCATCCCTAATCACCTTGTAACCGCGTAGAATGTGCGAACTTTGAAAATGAAACTGAAGTCTATCTCGAGTGAGGGTTTTTTTTTCTTTGGACTTGTTCTGGGTGGTCTTTTTTAACTCCATGGAAGACCTTTGGCCACCTGAATGACAAGGACGTGTGCGTTCCAGTCAAAAAGAGACCCATGAAAGATCTCACCAAAATAGTCAGCATTGCAATCGCCACAAGGAATGCTATAAAGCATCTTTCCAAAACGGGGATATATTTTGGTTTTAAAACTTGTAGATCTCAAGTTTCAATTTTCCAGTTTATTGACGGCTATATACAAACAAAATTTTTAGCACCATCTTAAGACGCATATTCTTAAAACGTCTGCTTAGAGTTATCTGTATTTTTACAAGTTACATATTAATATTTTTAGATATTTCATTACAAGACATATTCTTGTTGTATTTCGTTAATTTGCTTTCATTTTGTGAATACATTTTTAGCTGTAATGCTCATTAGATCATTAGTATGAATATTTGCGGGCAATATTAGTGAATAAATTATTATTGTTATTATTATTAATGTTTCATAATAAAGAAATGGTACCGAGGCTTCCTTATATTGGGATTCACTGGATTTGGTATTGGCTATCTTATGCTCGGTCCTGCGCCGTTTTTGACATTTTTACCTCAAAGGTTTGTAACTACCTTAGACAAAGATACAACAGGGTTCAATTTAATAAAGCTATTCTTTTGCAAGTGTAATTTACAATTGTAGCCATTGACTCTAAAACAGTGGCTACACTTGTAAATTGCATTTATAAAAGTTTTATTAAATTGGCCCCAGACCTTTTAACCAGCATTAACCCAAATAACCGTTCCATACCGGCTGACCGTTGAGTACAAATAGACTACAATCTTGGACAGTATAAAATGGAACAGCAAACCCCTATCCCCCAGAGCCATTTTCCAGCTTCCTTAAATGGGGAAGGGGGGGGGGGATAATTTTCCATCTATTTTGTCCAAGATTGCAGCCTCAATGTAAGTCAACGAACGCAGATGGTGAAGAGGATAAGAGTGTTCGATGTGGTAGCTCTCAACAAAGTGGCTGCTTGATAGAAATAATAGAATAGAATAATAGAATAGGTTTTTCTGCAATAAAGACAAATTGTACGTATTACGTGCATTAGGTGAACTATTAAATAAATTATACAGTTGAACCTCTCCACCACGGCCGCCTTGGGGACAGAAGGAGGTGGCCGCCGTAGAGAGGTTTAAACAAGAGTCAATGTACTATGGACTATTCAACAATGAAAAAAGTGGCCGTTGTACTGAGAGAGGTGGTCGTTAGTTGCTGGAGTTTCGACTGTAGTATAAGAAGCCTCCAAGTCGACCTCAGTGATTATGGCGTGCATGGCTGGCACTTGAATTTGTTTGCCCTGATAATGTATAAAGAAACATTTTTGTTTCTGTAAACATTTTTAAAATTTTGCTCTTTTCTTACATTTTTCAGAAAGGTGTGGTTTGTTTGTATTAGCCTTCCTATTTGTGGTCTTGGGGGAGGATTTTCTTTCGTGCCAATAATGCCAGATTTAGTTAGAAGTGCCAGGTGAGTGTTTTTTATTACTTTCTTACCGGGAAGCTGAAAAAAAAGCAAGCAAGGTCGAGGAAAGTGTTATAAGCCGAGCCGAAGGACGAGGCTGATAACAATTACCAAGATATCATTATCACCTTGTAAAGGACCCAACTACTGACTCAGTGAAACTTACGAACAATTGTATAAATAAAAAAAAAGACACATTTGAGAAACAATAGGGACCTTAAACACCTGTGTCTGGGGCGTAATGCTATCCAGTGAATAAATCGATATCTCTATCTTATGGATAGCCCAAGGGATTGCGGTGTCTAACGTTTGAACAACCCGGGCCAGGCTAACTTTCATCGGGAATCCTCTATTTAACTTAGAAAACTTTGATTCGCTTAATTTTTACTTCACCGCAGCCCTTAAATTCTCCAAATAATGGTTTCTCGGCCTTTTTGTAACCTTTTTTTTACGTTAATCGCACTGTTCAGAGCATAACAACGAAAGACACGAAGCAATAAAATAATGACTCAAGTTATAGCTTATAACGTTCAGCGTTAAATAAATGTTCACTAGGATCCGTGTGCAGCAGCCAAAGTAGCAGAGAGATTTAGAGTGGGCTGTTGCTTTAATGTGCTTGCAAGGTAAAATAAACATTGAACAAGCACATCTCTTGACTTAAAACTTCAATTTCTAACCCGTGTCTTACAGTTGTTTGGTTAATTCTCTTGACCGTATCATATGGCTGTCGGTAATATTCAACTTTTTAATTGTAAATCTATGGTACGAACGTAGTAGGATTTAATTAACAATCAATATCTTACCCTGCATTGTCTGACTGACAATCAAGTGAAATATCCCGGCCTGTAAAAAGTGTTCATTCATGATGTTTATTATGTAGAGCGAACAGGATGCCTGACAATTCATCCACGTATGCCGTTCTCTCGAGTATTTTTGGCTGCATGTTTTATCTAGGGTAAGTTTATCACGGTAAATTGTAGTTGGTCATGTTGTGGTCATTTTTTGGAATTGTTTTGTTAATTCAGTCCGGCTATAATCTCGTTGCGTTAATAGAATTTTTAAAGAGTTTCCCCTGTTGTTGCACATGCGCTGTACGTCACTTTATTTTATTTATTTATTTATTTATTTATTTCGTTAGTAAGTTGGTTAGTTGGTTACAATAGTTAGTTAGTTAGTTAGTTAGTAAGTTGGTTAGTTAGTTAGTTAGTTAGTTAGTTAGTTAGTTAGTTAGTTAGTTAGTTAGTTAGTTAGTTAGTTAGTTAGTTAGTTAGTCGTTCGAACTCTCCTTTTTTAAGTGTTTTCAGTTTTGTGCCAACATGTTTCTCCTTTAAGCTTAGCCAAGTTTTCCAGGAGTTGTCTTTTTTTTATTTACAGGGCAACAATTGGACCAAGTATAGCTGGGATTTTTAGCGAAAACTTAGGTTTTCAGTGGGCCACAAGTGTAAGTTTTTTTGTTAAGATATTATCTACTAGCTCGTCTTTCCACTAAACCCCGACTACATGTAATTTGCTGCTCACTTATCGGGGATCTACCGCTGTGAAACACAAGGAAAGCGGTGAATATAAATGCAAACTGACCGATGAATGAATATCTATTTTGGTTGCGGCTCATCCACCAAAATGCTGCAGCACTCCCCCGTTATTAGTCGTTATCCGATTCCCCCCTGAGTTTCCGATGGGTTTAACCTCAAGACAATCCAATAGCGGTCGGGCTCTCTAACCGGGCTTTGGAAGGAAGATACACATGACACTACTCAGGACAGCATTAACAAATGTAACTTTCTTACCTCTATTGTTTTTCTTATTTTTATTCATTTATTTATTCTATTTTTTTCGTTTGTAGATCGCAGGTTTCATCTGTTTTGGCCAAGTAAGTAAACTATGTTACTGCACCTCGCCATGCTTTTTCTGCATAAATTTACATCTTCTCAATGTGAATTTAATCACTATTTACTCTAAAGCTAAGTTCAAGTATATCTAAACTGCACCTAAATATGTTTATTTACAAATATTAAGGCTTGAAATCAGTGGTTGCATGAAATGATGCCTTAAATTAAGAATACGTTGTACCTAGAGTGCATTCACTTGCAACATTAGCGTATAGCCGTCGTATTGCCCGTTGCAATTTTTTATCACTGTATTTTAGCTTAAAAACAAAAAATTTCAGCGAGCAAATGCGACGGCTGGACGTGTATGCTTCAAATGATCCACCCTTAGGCCCCGTTTATGTGGGGAGAAGTTGCTCCAGCTAGAAGACTCACTCGCCTACCCGAGCTACCCTAGGGGGCGGCCACCTTTTCATACATTTCCTTACAAAAAGTGGCGAATCGTTTACATGGAAGGGTCACTCCTTAGCCGGGCCAACTTTTCATCATACAACCACTTTGACTCAGCCAGCCGTTTCAACCCGGTCAAGACTTGACAATTAGAACATGCGCGAGCGCTCTTTTAGACAATCAGAGCATGCGCTACGCTGATGGGGCGGGTTAAAAGGGTCATCTTTCTTCGCATATAAACGCTCACTTAAGTTGGCTCGGTTGGTAGGGTGGCCCTTCCACTAAGGACAGCTTTTCTCCATATAAACAAGGCCTTGCTTTCCTAAAAGAGAAGTAATATTCCGCAGCATGTCACGTCACCAAAAGAAAAAGTCGAACCCGTGAGATCCCAAACTTATGGCGGATGACTATCCAGAGAGTTACAAAACAGCCGCAGAATTTTTTTTTTAAAGAAAAACGTAATTCCCAGTTGAAATCATATTCAGGCTAGGAACAGCATTGTTGAAAAGGGATGATGATAAACTTAGTTTGATGGTAGAATTTTGGTTTTGAAGTGAGAAAGATGAAAAGAAAACGATCTGAGTTCCGGACGAGATTTCTTGTATTCATTTTCATTTTATCACCTCCACAGGTTGCCAATTCCAAATCAGATATTTGAAAACCGCCGGCAAAGGCCATTTATTGAATCTGTCGAAATGGTCAAAGACTACTTCAACAACACTGTGAGAGATCGCAGAAGTTCATGTTGCCAAACTGGCCTTGTGGTTGGGGTTTGAGACAAAACGCTTCGAAATGCGTCCTTAAGAAATGATGATTAAAATTTTTGAAATATTTGTTAGGCATAAAATACATTTACTTCTTGATTGTTTCCAGGCGCTGCTTCTGTCAGCCTTCACGATGTTTGAACCGGCTCTTAGGTTAGTAATTAGTACAAATGAAGTGTGGGGCAAGGTAAAAGCCTACTCGCAGACATGCAGTCTTGCTATTTTCTAGCCACCACGTAGGTCACGTGAACCGTGAGCAACTGAGAACACCGCCTTGGTCGCCTGTCGTTTGTTTAAGTTCGTCGATTTACGATGGGGCTATTTAGAACCAAAAAGAAAATTTTCACTTCCAACTTTAGCTCTTTGTCATGAATTTTGAGGTGGTGGCAAACTCAGCTCGTTTTACAACAGCTAGCTTAATAGTTAAGTTACTAGTTCGCGGATTTCCAGAAGGCCCGAAATTTGTCACTCAGAGACAGCGAAACAAAAGTAAACAGGCCACCAAAATGATGAATGAGGGCATCGTTTCTTGGCTGTTCTCTGCAGCAAATGTTGGATGACCATATGGAATTATTCCGTTATTTTCGGGACATAAGAGAACTACCATGAAGGTAATTAGCAAGCCTTAGCTTTGTTCACCCTCTTAAATCATCAACACAGGAATCTTTAAAAAGTTTATCGGGTTTTCTCAATATATTGATCTGTTAATTAAGCCATAAATTCGTCTACAACTGGACATTTCGTCAAAACTAGACTGACAGTCAGCACTATTTATCCTAAGGGTCACTTTGACTCTGCCTTTTTGAACTATATAAGATGTTAATAGTGCTGCCTCATCCTTTTTTTAGAATAGACGACGCAAATTCTGGTCTTGCTGAGGAAGAGAAGAGGCCGATTCTTGTGAGCTCATAATTTTAGTGGCTGCGGACCACCAGAATTAGCCAACAAAAACGAACCCTACCTAAGAGCTTTTACAAAGATGTGCTCTAAACTCAGCGATGAAAAATAATGAAGAACGAAAGAAGGAGGTTACTTCAAAAGAGGAAACGACCATTGTCAATGGTTCCAGAGAGGAACATGTATATAAACGGATAAAAACCGGAGTAGTAAAGGTATGGGGTCGTATGCCATTACAAACATAAACGGACTTCAATGGGCATAGCCTAACCTATGAACTGAAATAAGAAAGCCTTATTGTGTAAACCTATTAAGGTTTCCTTGCAACTTGCAAAGTGCGTGTAGTCAATTGAACAATCTGAAACTGAACGCGGACTTAACTTATCATTGAAGCTATGCGGACCTAGTAACTAGACATTTCTCGAGTTGTTATGATTGCTACATGCACAACTCCTTTATTTCCATGGTTACTTTTGGTTAGATTGGCTTGTCTCCATGGTTTGTTCAGCAGTAGCTGCTGTTGCCTCGTTGTTGTTCCCCTCCTCTGAGTCAGTCGGCTCGATTTCAGTATCTAGATAATAAGATCTCCTGGCCAGGTACCTCAAGACAAGTTGACGAAGCACCTTTCGTCTCTGAGGAAAAACAAAATGGTTGTGGTAGCACTGACAAAAGTCAACCGTTAAAACTTGTAATTGAGAGTAAAACTGTTAGAAAAGTTAACAGTGTCTATTAAATTACAGTGTCATTTGCAAGCTCAAGTGTCAACGTAACTGTTCAGAAATGAGACGCTGTTTAATAATGTTATTCGATTATTCGTTTAAGCAGAAAAACAAAATACTGTTTACCTTCTGTTCACCAATTCTTTTAACTCTCGAGATTGTCCTAGTTTTAGGCCTCCTCTTAATCAGCTTTTCAAGAGAATCCTAAACACGGAGAAAATCAAATTGTTCCACAAACGAGATACTGTAATAAGTAAAGTTAACATTTTACATGTAGGTAGTTTTTGTTGATGTAATTCCAAGCTGTAGCGAAATATGTGGATTGAGTTCTTCTTTGCTGTAACACCTTTGAAACTCTTTCAATGACGTTTTGTTGATAAATGAAATGATAATGAAACTTAGAGGCTGTTTACATGGAGGCAGTCGGGGGACCCCAGATAGGTGAGGTAACCCGCTTAGGTGGGGTAACCCGCCTGTCCTTATTAATAATCTCTCATATAGTCAACCCACCTATCAAGTAAAGAAACGTTTTAGCTCTACAAAAAATAGCAAGTAACATTTCTCTCAGCCCATTTAACTGTAACTGCTGTTCTTGCTATGTTTTTAGCCAATAGTTCGCCTATCTTCCTCGTGAAACGAGTGAAATGTTCCGCCATTTTGTATTCACTACCAAAACATCTCAACCTTGTCCCCAGGTCTTTTCGGCTAACTGTTCATTGCTGCACACTTGACGTCATTTTTCATATATCGCAAAATTCTTCCAATTTTGGTCTACAATAGCTGGTTATGATGAATTATGCGTGGGATTTTAGGCAATCAGAAAAGAACAAATATTTTGAATAAATACTACCAATATATTTTAAACTAACCAAGATGGGTTCGGGGCAAAAGGCTTTAAAAAGACGTTCAATAATCCAGCCGACTGGAAGCAGCACATACAAGATGCTAAACGGTGGCGGAAGAACGCTTTTCTTGTAAATCCAGTTTAACCACATCTTTGTCCTCGTAAACTTCCATTCAGTGTCCAAGTTTTTCTGACGATCATTTAAAATAAATTTATTTAGTCAGAGTAATCTTTGCTCAAGTATAGCCAGGTCAAGTATTGCACGTAGCGAGGAGGGTTATAAGTTAAACAACCCATCGCGGTCACGCATTTTGAAGTGATTCGCTGATCAGTCGATAATTTATTACTGGATGGCGGGCTTATAACTTATAAGTTTTAACTTGTGTGATAGAGGTATTAACTCGATTGCATCATCAATTTTTAACCATTGTGGTACTAGCGCGAATCAGGTGGTGAATAACGCACGCGCAAGTAAAGAAAAGTCTATAATTGTACTTTCTTAAAATCGCAAAAAAAAATAGTCAGTTGTTACTAGACATACAGTAACCCAAGGAATCAAATTTTCAGAGTTTCAAATTTGAGGACCATAATGAAAACTTTACATTGACTTTTTGCAGGCTGAGATATATTTCACCTCTCTACATGAAGTAACCTGTGGTTATGGGCCCCCTCCCCTCAAATTTTTTTTTTTTCGGGAAGTGGCGTATTGTACACATGCTATACAGTACACCCTCCACCTAACGAATGGCCAAGGGACTGGAAAAATATGTTGATATAACGAGGTTTCGTTGTATGGAGGTTCTTTTCCATATACTTTACTATTACTGAGGCGTCGAATATCATTCGTTATACAGAGGTTCATTATATCGAGGTTAAACTGTACGTGAAGTAGTTGTCCTAAACAGAATGGATTTTTTTCTTATTGTCATTGGTGCAAGAACTAGCCCATACACTGCCGTTTTTTGGGTCGTCACGCAACGCTCCTTCCGAAAAAACGGCTGCTGAGAACGAGGAGCATTGCGTGATGACCCAAAGAACGTCTGTTTAGCAGGCTATGCAAGAACGCGAGAACGACTTTTTGCTTACCGAAATCCGCGTATAGGATTCATTGAGTACTGCAATCAGCATGTTAAGAGCGACAAGAACGGCTACAATATTGAACACCCCAAACAGCGTCAAGCCTGTCCACCAGATAGTCTCGTAACCTGCCTCTGCAATCAAAAATCCTTCACGTTCAACTTGACCAAAAAGAGACCAGAAGATCACATTTGCACTGCTGTCTAACCTGAAATAATAACAAACGATTATGATTAACTTTTCCCCATAAATTACACAGCTAATCAGAAAGCTATAAAACGCTTCATATTACTGGCATTGTTTACAAAACAAATCGGGCGCCTTTAAAATTGTTTCGTGGCGAAAAAATTGAGCAGTTTGCATAATCGACGAGAAAATTAAAATGAAAAAAAGTGATCAATAGTCCCACAAAATGGTATATAGCTCTTTTCCTCCCTCATTGTCACAGAAGGAAATTGTAGAGAGCCTACAAAACAACATTACAAAGGGAAAACCATCGCAAGAAGTAATATTATACTTTATCACCATTTTCCTGTCTTCTGATTTAAACCTGTCGTATTTACTCTTTCACAAATTGTCGCTCATTTTGCATTTATTTCCGAAAATGAAGAAAAATAACTCACTCATTAAAATTCCGGTTACCTATTTTTTGCGAATAATTTTTGACTCAGAGAGATTTGACAAAAAACTGGGCAATGACATTTTATGTGCAACGGGAAATTCCAGTAAGATGAAGCCACATGGAAAATGCTTTGTACGTATTTACATATTCGTTGTTCATATTAATATATAGATTTAGCCAGGGCTAAAAGCGAAGCTCCCATTAATAAATTTATAATTTCAATCAAACAATAAACTTGTATTCCAAAATTCAGATAGCTTTACAGCACATTCATGTGACTTTTGAAGGAAAGGCTAAGTGATTTTAGAGAAAAATATTTTGCAAAGAACCGCCAAGAGTGAACCAAATCTTACATCAACTTCACAGCCTCATATGTACACCCAAAAAATAGCAACGATCTTCGATCACATTTAAGAGCCATAATGGGCAGGCTCTTGATCACCGTAGATTACAATTAGGCCTGGAAAAAAAATCAAGCCGAATTCTTTGCGTTCGGCAAGTTTACTTTACAAAATCTCGCCAACAAATCTGGGTGAGTGAAAACCAACCTTTTTACCATTTGTACATCACATCTGAGGTGAAACAGTGCTATGACGCACTGTTTTTATCATACAGACCTCTGACAGAATGCAGTATTTCACAATTTTGCGATACAAATTACACTCATTCAATATTCAGGACGATCGAAGCACGCCTGGGCTTTCAGCTAAACCGTTAAAATAATTTTCAAAATCACCTGTACGGCCAGCCGCTTCTCACTTTCACAGCTCATGAGCTGTGGTCGACTGTTTGAATGAACATTGATAGAGTTTCGCTCCAACACAATAAAGAATTTATTATGTTGATTTTTTTGTTTATTTTATCGATGTGTAATCTTCAAAAGCGTTTCATACGCGCGGCAGTTTGAGTACTCGTGAAAGCGATGTTAACACTGAACGAGTGAAAACAAACGGCACAGCGATTAAAATTACAATAGAGACTACTAACAATCAATAAAAGAAATATAATTCGGTGAAACATATACAGAAACAACAATTTTCATTCACGAAGACAAGTATTAAAGTGTCTGTAAGAATCCTGAGTCTTCAAGCTTAAGGTTAAAAGCCGGCCTCCCGGTGTTTGCTATTTTTAAAAATGAACTTGAGGCAAGAAAATCGCCCAAAGCTTTCTTTTACAGCTAGGATTATAACTAAATATTCTTTGAAACGTTTTCTTTCTATTTGCGGTGAGAAAATGTCTAAAGACTTTTTAAAGTTCTGTAAGCTTTTATAAAATAACTAAGATAGTACGCGCGCTCTGATTGGCCGAGAGCAGTGTTTGCATGAGAGTATGTAAACATGGTTGAGGCGTCAAGTTGTTTGGCTTTTCGCGCGCTAATCACGCAAGCATCAAATTTGAAAAAGTTTTCGAGTTCAAAACTCGACAAGTTTACTTTATTTACCCATTCCTTCGTCGGCTGAAACATGGAAAATCGTTACAAAGAAGGTGAGTCAATTTTTCTTCGCTTAAGCTGACATTTTAAGCGAGAAAACTCCGTATTTTGCAAAGCATCTTTTTGCAAAACAAGAACTCATTACGCGTGCAAGACTTCGTGGACTAGATTTTGCGACTGGTAAGAATTTCTCTTTTAATCAGTGCCATACAAAGAGTTTTGCGTTTTTTTCTAGGGAAAGTTATTTTATAAAAGCAATAGAAAACTTTTTTCCTGTGTTTGCATAGCCTGATATAAACACTCGAGGCGTTGGGAGAATTCTCGACGGTTATGCAAACCCTCGACTTCGTCTCGGGTTTGCATAACTGTCTCGAATTCTCCCAACCCCTCTCGTGTTTATATCAGGTTATGCAAACACGGAAAACGTTTTCTATTGCTTAAATATCAAACCTGATGCTCGGTCAGATCATTGTCTCAAATCTTACAAACGTGCATAAACTAAATAGCCGAATAAACTACGCTCGACTTCATTAAATTACATATAAAAAATAAACATCAAATACAATAATTACTCATGCTTACCATTCGAGATGCAACTCCTGAAAGGTATCTAGTAAGGCCAGTATCGCTTCAGAGTTTTCAAGCAAGGTGAAAAACGAAAACAATGCCATCCGAAATCGGATTTCCGAGTTTGACAAGCGACGCATCTCTCCACCAAAAAAACAATAAACAAATTAGCGACGAATAACCGAAATCTCTTGATAGCAGCTGTATTTCATTTTTGTACATCCAGTAGAGAAAGACAGTTAAAAAAATCTCAAGTTGACACAAAACTCTGTCAGCTTCAGCCGTCAAAGTAAACAAGATTCAAGATGCTGCATAAATTTTCCGCATGAACTCACCTGTCAAATTTTGACCAATCAGAGCATAAAAATTGGACGTAGAGCGTGACCAACGCGTGGCCTTGGCAAGAAAAGGTCTTCCCCGCCTGTGTTTCTAAATAACTGGCTGAATTTTCGCGTCCAAGGTTAGTTTGAAATCAAAATCTTAATAGTGCGGGGCCATAGTGACATAAACACAACATATTTCATATGACTTTTTAAAAAAATAAACTTGAGCCTGCGATCATTTGAAAACTAATAACTTGTCAGCGGATAACTTCAAAAAAGTACTCGACCTAGATGGGTCGACACCTGAGCCCGCGATATGGTCAGGTGGCCAGCCAGAGGATACCTTGTTTTGACAGATGTCAATTGATCCATGGATATTATCCATGATTGATCACAACATTGATGAGCAATCAGTTTTCTCCTGGGCTCCCAAAGTGGTTAGAAAGTGTGAAAGTAAGCATTGGTTGTCCTGTGGTGCGGACGGATAGTTAAAAGCTGGCTGAATTTTCGCATCCGAGGTCAGTTTGAAATCAAAATTTTAATTGTGCGGCACATAAACACAACATATTTCATATGAATTAAAAATATATATACTTGAGCCTGCGATCGCTTGAAAACTAGTAACTTATCAGCGGATAACGTTAAAGAAGTTCGACCTTGATGGGTCAACACCTGAGCCCGCGATACGGTCAAGTGATACTAGTCAGCGGATACCCTGTTTCGACAGCTGTCAATTGATCACAACGTTGATGTCCAAAATGTGTGCATTATCAGCTTTCCTGTGCTCCCAAACTAGCTAGAAAGTATGAGATTGAACATTGGTGCCCTGTGGTGCGGACGGACGGGCGATGTACGGTCACGTTCAGGGCGGATAAAGGTTGGGCGGTGAAACGAGCGCTCCGCTCTTCATTTAATGTGTGATGCGGAGTAGTACTGGCACGAGCGCTCTTTCCGCGCTTCCGGTGCGCTTGAAGGCCGGCGAAATTTTCCTTTTTGCAAACCGGAAATCCTATTTTCTTTCTGCAATTTCAGGCTACAATGTTAAATAGATAAATTCGTTTCATAACAATATCAATAAACAGTTTCATATTTTTGTGTCTGTACGTCTATAAGTCAAACTTGTTGGTCGTATAATGCCAAAATTTGAGTTAGATTTGAAAGTGTTGAATACCTCCTCCTTCCACTAAATATCACCTAATCGTCTTTCGCCGTTTCGTTTGCAAAAGCTTAACACTTCTTAACCTCAATTTTTGCATATGTTAAAGGGGGGAAAATTTTATATAACATAACAAAAAATTAGATTGATATGTATTGATATAGTGGCGTTGTACTTCTTTAAACTTTGGTTCTCGGGTGAAACGCGCCATGGCGATTCGCCATGCGTTGCAAATCCGGCAACTGCATGTAAACAAAATTTATTGCGGTTAGTTGTAAGGTTTTTTCTCCGTTTTTCTCTCTAAAACAAAACAAGGTAAACAGTAAAAACTGAGGGGAAACTAATTTTGAAGTTTCGAAGAAACAGAAAGACGTATGAGATGTTTTTTTCAAATTAAAAAGAAGGATGATGGTGATTGAAATTAGCATAATTTCACCTTGCGCGAGCTGCCCGCATTTATAAAATACACGTCATCTAGTTATGAAGTACGATCTGCTGTTTTTGCCATGGATGACATGGATGAGATTTTCCTTCGTGTTTTAGACAATACTTAGTTGTTTTTGTTTTGGAATAACATCGACATTGGCGAGTAGCAGAACGAAAATATAATTCAGTAGTAGAGCCATGGAAGTAATAAAAGAAACCCTTTGAAAGAGATGTTTGTCTACTCCAACTAAACCTCCCGCAAAAAATAGCAACATTTGCCTCTCGGAGACAGCGTACCAGCACAAGGAACGAGGAAGAAGTGCAAGAAAACAAATCAAGCTGCCATAATTCAGTGACAGCGGCTGTGTCTATCGTAAAAAACACATCACAAGCCCTGACCGAAGTCGAAAACAAGCGACATACCTAAGCAGAGTCCCAGTCCACTGCATCACACCTTTTTGCTCGGACGCGCTCGTTTCACCGCCCAACCTTTATCCGCCCTGGTCACGTTATTACCAAATTTTCTGGGATGGGTAGATTTCCTTAGCTGTGGAGCTCCGCTATAGAGTACTAAAGTGATGACGTCATAAAATGGAATGTCTGAAATTAAGGGATTTGTCAGGATATTCTGAAAGAACAGAAATGAGCATTTCGGGGCAAATTGTCTCTGTCCTCTGAGATGTTAGCCGGTTATACTCAGAAAACTCCATACAAACGCTTCTAATTTTTTTTTAGTCGACCCAAAAAAATTTAGAAGGGTTTGTGTGGAGTTTTCTGAGCATAACTGGGCTACGATCTCAGAGACAATTTGCCCCGAAATGCTCATTTTTGGCAAGTAGGCCTCTTGGACATTGTTTTTTCATAATATCCTGACAAATCCCTTAATTTCAGAGATTTTATTTTTATGACGTCACACTTTAGTACTCTATAATTACTTAAGATAAATCTTTTATACTTACCTTTCCAGCTCTAGCGAAATCTTCTCCTCCGTCCCCGGTGCGAAGTACTCTTTGGCCGCGTTATACTGCGAGTAAAGCTTTGTGAAACTCACAGCAAATGCCAGAAAAACGAAACCAAAATAAAGAAAGAACTTTGCTGCATCGATAAGCATCTGTATAAATGCATTTAGCAATGGACCAATACTGGCGTTTTCCTGACTCAAAAATGAAAAATTTAGGGCAAATGCCTGGAGAATTCCCAAGGATAAAAAGCTTTCGGCAGACAGCATGATCGTGTAAGATCTCAACACAGCATGGTCTTCTAGCGTCAGAGAATGGGATCCGCTTGGAAGAGTTACCCTTCCAATCAACCAAATTACGTCGCCAAGGACGAAAGACACCACCATTGTCGAAGCCAGATAGTTCCAGTGATATGAAAAAAAGCGGGATCTTCCATTGTGAAGCACGTCTTTTATGAGGTCTACCAGTAGACCAATGACAAATATTCTGACATACAAATCTGTGAGAGGAATACAAGATGAATCATTTAGCTTGCCCCTCAATAAGGCAGTCTTAACTTAGTGTATTAACAGTGATAAATCTCTTTTCATCGATATATCTTACCACTAAACGAGAAGCCTCCCAGAAAATGACTGGTACTTGATGTGACTGCAAGCAGATATAGAAATGTCTGATAGGACCCGGCGTAGATGAGGAACCTCACAAAAGGAGAGCGAAACATGCTGGTCACTTTATGTTTGGGGAAAAGGCCTTCAAAAACAAACCAAACCACTAAAGCCAATGGGCACAGCAAGGCAACCACGAGTAGTAACACTGACTTTTTCCAAACACCTTTCACCTCCAAGAAAGAGGCGTTTTTATAAACTTCCGAATTCAGTACCAGCAGACTGTAAGGATGGGCGACAAACTAAAAAGAAATATTAACAGTTAGTACCAAGAGATGGTAAACTAAACTTGGTGGCAAGCGAACTTAAGGATATTGCATCAAAATCTCTTCAAAGCCTTCACCCAGACGGGCTTGAATGCGGATCGTAGCCGTTATAACGCAAATCTTATTTGATTTAAAAAAATTAAAGAAAGGCTTAAAACATTCCTTCTTAAGACTTAAAAAATTCCTTCTTTCTTAGTTAAATTGAATCTTTGTTGAGCTACACACCTTTTATTTTTCTTTTTTCTCTTTTTTCTTTCTTCTTTTTTTTTTTTCTTTAAACAATTAATCGAAATTTTCATTCAGTACCCTTAACTTGTATGGCTTACCCTATAGTTCCAGGAAGCCTATAGTTTACCAGCCCCTGGCTTCTATATAGGCTTCCTTGCCTTCACCACATTTGATCTTTTAAATAATTTAGTTAGAATATTGTATATTATCTTTAAGGTATTTCTGTATGCTGTTGTTGTATTTCTTGTTAAAGGCAAAATAAAATGAATGAATGAATGAATGAATGAATGAATGAATGAATGAATGAATGAATGAATGAAAGATGGCCTTATCATTAAAAATAATCTTGAATAGACCTTTTTCGTTTTGGCAAGAGCAGCAAACTCCAGAATGTTAAGAGAATCTGTCTCCAGCGTAGAAAACGTTTTCCTTCGCTCTTCGCTTCCATAACGCATCTGATCTCTTCCTGTGTGCAGCATTCCTTCAGGAGCGACACAGTAAACTCTTCACAGTCATTACAAAGCGTAAGATACTCCTTCCTAAATTCGTATTCTTGCTCGGATATGTCACGGAATTCCTTGCTCAGGGCACAAGCTCGAAGAACTGGGTCAGGACCACTCCGCACGTTTTGGAGAAAAGAAGCCGCGATAAACACAGGGCTGGCCATTGTGCGGTATTCATTTAAACGGTGTACTGTACTATGGAGCTTCTCGCTTGAGACATCAGTAAATTCTGTCGACATTCGCATAGTTTTGGGATCCTCAATGGTGAATCCGTGTTCAAGAAAAAGCTTGACAATTTGAAAATTCTGCAAACGGGCCGCCAGGTTGAGTGGTGTTGTAAAAGAAGTATGACCTCTGACAGAGAGCATTTTAGGTGACGGTGTCTGAGGCTGTTGATCACAAAACTGAAGTAGTATCTCTACTACCCGCACGTCACCTTCATGCACTGTATTCAGCAAAGCGAGCTGTAGGCTAGCTCCGCCACTCAATAGTAAAGTTATTGCATCGTCTCGATCGGACGCATCATTCAAATCAGCTGCTACTTGTATAATTGTTTTACCAGAGCTGTCTAGAAGATCAAGGTCTTTATTTGCTCGAGGTAAACCAAGTTCGCTCTTGATTTTCTTTAAATCACCGTTCTTTACAGCCTCGTAAAGGTTTGGTTGTGACTGGTCAATCGATGGAAAGTCGCTTTCTTTAAATTTGTTAGCTTGCAAAGCATCTTTTAATTCCATTGGATGCAAATCAACAAGAAATGGTCACCTGCAATTTAAAAAAAAAAACGTTCCGTAAGCGCAGCTGAAAGAAAAAATCCTTTTAAGAGCCTGATAGTATCTCTGTAGGCAGTGGATAGATCTGATACCTGTACGAATTATTAGATAATTCCTCCTTTTATCCAGCGGCCTTGTGGGAACTTTGTGAAATAGAAAATTAAGGAAACCCTAAGTAAATCTGGTCTGGAGAGGGATGGTTCCGCCAATATAAACTTCACCAAAGACAGTGCAGTGTCAAACTGATTCTGTCGTCTTCCGTGTTAACAAGGACCGCTCCATTCGCAGAACGGAGTAGACCAGTGTGCACCTGACACACCGGCAAGTTAAGATTAAGATCAGTACGAGTGATGATGTTCCCATGATACCATACTCACGGCATAAATGGGCCTTTTAAGTTAAGCCAGCGCTGGAAAACGCTATAAAGGATTGGCGAAATTATCAACTGATACAGGAAACAAGAGGTGATAAGAAGGACAAACATGAACACAGTGTGGGATTTTTTTTTCCTTAGAGACATTGTGGGATGTTTTATGGAATGTCAGGTATTTTCCAGGAGACTCAATCAGAATCATCTTACGGCAATACCCTTTAACATTACCGTGAAACAAGTATATGCACCAGCAATAAACTATGGGGGAAGGGTAGGGATTTTATGAAAAGCTCCCAGACGTCATAAGTACAGACATAGATACAGCTACAAAACAATCCGAGGACATTTAAATGCAAAAATTGGAAAAAGATGCAGTGGAAAACTGTCATGGCGTTAGCTAGCCCTGCTGCAATGAAGTACATAATCAGAGATTCCTAAAATTTGCTGCGCTGTTAATCTCGATCCTGGCGAATTCCTGCTGTCCACATAAAAAAAGAAGTGGAAGATGGTCTTAACACTAACAGCCCTGGTGGGAAATATCATAATCATAGATACTACGTTTAGGTAAAAAGAAGTTTTGGAAGAGGGGTAGGAGTTTCCCTAGCTGAGGAAGCAAGTGTTCATGAAGAAAAAATCAGAAACCCAACAGTCAAGTTCGAGCTAGAGAAACTGAAGTACCCCTGGACACACCACAACATTTGTTCCACTGGTGATCCTAGAGAACCACGGCCAACTGACCTGGAAAAAGTGGCCACAACCCTCAAAATAGTACTGTCTGACACAGCTGCCAAAGTCCCTGGTAAACTTTGTCACACAAAGAACCCTAGGTGACAGCTGAAATCTTAAACCACCGCGACTTAGTGAGCAGAAAACTGAAAAAGTGAAAGAATAGTCGTGATTAAGCAATGTGATATTAAGATGTTGACCGCAAAGCGAGGCATTAAATTGGCCAGGAAATCCTGGAATCTAAACACTGTATGAAAACTAATAAAGCAGGAACGCTTATATTTTTATAAATGGACAAGGAACCGACAGCTACCAAGTAGGGAACGACTAGCTTCGTTAAAGTACTTAAGAGGAATATTCTCGACAGAAGATCAAGAGATACGTATACGAACAGGATGAACTGAGTGGTCCAGCGGTGTTTGACGGCCCTTCTGCAACTGAAGAGACTGAACCATATCATCCGAGAAGAATTTAGGCAGTAGTAAACTCGCTGTACGAAAGGAAAGGAAGAGAAAAACAGCTGCACCGGTACTCGCTGATAGAGAGAGTCTCACAGGTATTTGCAATAAGATCTTGCAGAATGAGGAGTTGCCAAATCCTTGGACTGAAGCTACCATAGTGTCCGTCAGAGTTAAGTGAAAAGCGAAGTCTAATTTTACCATAACTGAGCGATTTCTCACACGCTAATTGGTCGACAGCTATGTTCGATATAAGCAATAGAAAACGTTTTCTGTGTTTCCATAGCCTGTTATAAACACGAGAGGGGTTGGGAGAATTCGAGACATTTTATGCAAATCCGAAACGAAGTCAAGGTTTTGCATAACTGTTTAGGATAAGTAAATAAGTTCTCTATTCCTTAAACATCAGTGACACACTCCCCTGCGGTTCGTGTGTCACTTCTTTGTTTTTACCACATTTTGACGTCATCTGCGATCTATTACTGATCAGACGCACGGCAGCATGGAATCTATTTCTTAAACAGACCATGGAAACGAAGTCATGGTGGTGTAATTTGTTTTTCTCTTTCTCGCGTGCCCGTTGTTCTGAGAAACTTCAACTGCGTCTCGTGGCTTCACTTAAGCTTTCAACATTTTCACGTCATTTTTATTATGATCGATAAGATTACAAATCATGGAAAATTATTGTCGACTTGTTAATTGGATAAGATTACGCGGGATCGGACTCACTTACGCCATATGCTTGAGTAACGATACATACCATACGACACGCTACAAAAACGTTTTCCTTTGGCCTTTTAAACCGGCAACATTTTGTTGCAAAGAGTAGGACTACCCTCTACTTTCTGCAACAACTATTCGTAACCTGCAAAAACCTGAACAAAAATCTGATCCGAAAGCTCGAGCGTGTCCAGAGGCGCGCTACAAGGTATATTCTGGACCCTCCATTTATTTGTGACCAAACATACAGGGACAGGAAATACAATAAATCGAAGGGGGTAAACATCACACTGAAAAAATGTAGACAGAGACGGTGGCTTTAAATTTTGCAGTTGAATCCATTGTTAAATAATCAGATGGCAGGCTATTCCAGTCAATGATAGTTCTCGGCCAGAAGCTGTATTTGTACGTTTCACGGGATGGCTGAAGTGGAATAAATTTCAGTGTATGAGATGCCCTGGTTTTTAGGGGGGACTGATGATGTACATAGCAGGGGATATCAATAGCGTCCTTTATGTACATCAGTGTCAGTCTAGCTACTTGTCTTCGTTTTTCGAGAGTTGGCCAATTTAGTTGCTTTAGGGCCTTGGTTACGCATCCCTCCTTTTCCGTGTTCGTTCTTGTTACGAAGCGTGCTGCCCTGTGCTGAACCTGTTCGAGCCATGATGTGATATGCTCTATAAGGATCCCATACACTACAACCATTATACTCCAACGTTGGTCTCACTAGCCATTTGTAGCCTTAAACTTTAACCTTTTGTGAGCGATGATGCAAGTTCCTCTTGACAAAGCCGAGAGTCGAATTGGCTTTGTTTGTAATGTTCAGGATATGTGGCTTCCAGTTTAGGTCCTCTGACAGAGAAACTCCGAGGTAAGGATAGTGGTCTACAGCCCGGCTGTAGGGTATGGCTAAGCATAGTGTACGGGTGTATAAAAGGATACATGGTTCTGCAAACGCGTAGAACGTAACACTTCGATGGTTTGAAGGCCATTTGCCACAACTTTGCCCTGCATCGTCGGAATTGTGTACCAGACCATCAACAGGGTGTCGTCAGCAAATAACTTAATATAGGAGGTAATATCATTACCTATGTCGTTAACGAATAACCAGAAGCACAAGGGACCCAACACTGTTCCTTGCAGGACTCCTGATCTCACGCAAGACTTCTCACTGTACTCGCTTTCAAGGACCACCTGTTGGATTCTTCCAATTAGCCATACCTTTATCTAGGGTAAGACTAAACCACGAATGCCATAGTACTCTAATTTAAGTAACAGACGTTTGTGTGCTACTTTATCGAAGGCTTTAGAAAAGTCTAAGATCAAAAGATCAGTCTGCTGGTTCATATCATTTACTGACCGAGCCAGATGCTCTACGGCATTGATGAGATGTAGGGATCGTAACGTCGACGGTGAATACACTCGATTTTGAGAATGGTTTCCTTTTCTTTGAATGAGGAACAGAACATATGAACTTAGCGCGACACCATCCCTTGCGAATTCTCCCATTCAAATACTTTTGTGACTCTTATATTCTTAAGTGCAACGAGCGCACTTAATTTCGTTCGCTCCGTAAAGTGCTACCCTTCGCCGCGCGGATTCTCATAAATCCATTACTTTCTTTGTGAAAGGACCTCAGAAAAGTACAGTATCTCTCGTTCCCGCAGTTGGAGTTAAATCTTCTTTTAAGTGGCGCTCAGGCACACAACCACTCGATGGAAACCGAGGGTCGAAACCGCATCGATCGACTCAATCGCTAAGACGTGGAGTCACAACAAAATCCTTGAGGCCTCACTAGCCTCCCTTTCGGGTACGTAGACCCGGGCCGGCCGAGAGGTCCGCCATATTTGCATTGGGTGTATTTATGAAAGTGTTTATAGTTATTTGTGTACATGCATGAGAAATAAATGCTCAATCAAGAGTGAATTTGTATGAAATGTTCAAATACAAGTCATATTAAAGGTGATAAGTTTTTCAATTCTCAACATGCATGAGCTTGTTGAGACATTGGTTGCCAGAGGCATAGTTTCTTAAATTCCCAGACTGATAGTCAAATGAACACTTTCCCTGACCAAATGAATTGACAATTTGTTCAGATATTAATGAATTCCAAATTCCAGTCAAAACTTCGTGTACTGGACAAAGAAGATGTAAGAGAGAGACTTCTTTGTTTTCTGTTCAGGGAAAATCTGCTTAGTATTGTTCCATGGGTTTTTGTTCTTTTGTTTTATGTCATCTGTGTCCGGTACACAAAATAAATGCCCAGACTCCCATCACAGCCATCCTCTCCACCTTTTTAATACATGCATTTATCGTGAATATAAAGTGCAGAATGGATTGAACGAATTTTAGCGCTCGGTGAGTTTTGTAAATGAGATCAATGACGTTGTATATATTTTAACAGTTTTAAGCTTTTTTATATTTATAGGATGTTATTATTTATTTAGGACTTTATCATTATCATTTTATTATACTCACTATTGTAAGATTCTGTTATATTATATTATATATTATATTGTAAATACACAAATCAGCTTAATAGCTGCAAGCTGTTTACAAACAGACTATCTATCTATCTATCTCTTATAAGAAACCCTATATCAGGTTGTCGTTTGATTTCTTGAAACAATATTCTGCCAATGGAACATGTTTAACTTCAGTGATATGTCACCTCCCTCTGACTTCTTTGAAAGAGTTAAATTTTCCTTGACTTGTACTGAAATTCCCTGACTTGTTAAATTGTCCCTTACAGGGAGAAGAATTTATTTTGTTGGAATAGTAACATCTATCACACACTAATATTGTAAAGAGACCCAAAATACAGATGTTCTTTTCGAATATTAAATAGGATCGAAAATAGGAGGCCAGCAATAATAATGCTTGACTTAAAAGATACAGCTGTGTTTATCTATAAGGCTGCTAGTAAGTATACATAGATAATATATTTTACATGTCCTTATCGGTGTTCTTGAAAAATAAAGCTTACTGTTAGTGTAAAACCCATTGTTGCTCACGGTGTAAAGGCTTATCGGCTGTCCAGAGACCGTTGGAAATATATTCTTGACGTGCATTGTACAGATCGTGTAACTCTTGCTGCCTATCGCTGCATCGAAGAAGATAATTTTGACTGTAAACTTCAACCGTTGGCTGATCTTCCTGATCTTCTGTCGCTTTTGAGTTGAAGCTTCGGCAGTCGGTGTTCCCTCTCTCCATCGGTTTCGTTTACAATGTAATTGTAGTATCTTGTCGCTGCCTCTTTACATGTTTGTGGTCGCTGTGTTGACGACGTTGCCTTCGCTCTGCTAAGCGATGTTCTTTCTGCCTCGCGGTTGTCTTCTTCGATCCGCCCGCCGATGAATCTCCAGAAGACTTTCGGTGGCAAATTTTCGCCGGCGAGGATTTCCAGCCACTTGTTGGCTTGCTGTTCTGTGTAACTTGCATGGGAAATTGCTCGTGATTCACCGATCGTACACATTGTTTCACAGACAATGAATAAACACATCAACCCCTCATGAATACAACATGACAGAATGCGCCCTGGTCATCGGCGGCATTTCTATGTTGCCTGGAAACAAAAAATGCTCCATGACGTAACGCTTCATGACGTCATTGGCGGGCACCACAGAAAGATAGATAGAGAGATGAGGAATCCAATTTTGCAGCTGGCTAAGACCACGCGCGGTAAACGCGCTCCGCGCGCGACTAGATTTTAAACTCGCTTCGCGAGAAATTAACAGTTCATCACAGAGGAAGTGCTAAATAAGTTTTTGTGCTGGATGTAGCACCATCCAGCACAAAAACCTAAGACCTTTAAAACTGGGGATACTTTGAGAAAAGTATGTCCAAGATCACCAGTATCAGTCTATCAAATTTTCTTAGCCTTCAACAAGCCCTTCACAGAGTATGGCATAAACCTAGCCCCGCAGTCATCCACGAAGAACTGCAACATCAAAAACGAGCATGAGCATCATACGAGTTTAAAAATTTACACTTAGGTTAATAGCCGGTGTGAGCATCTTCAATGGCAGAGTGGGAGAATAGGTTAAAACAACTGTTGGTGGCCATCAAGATTTGCGCTCCCATGCACCCCTTTGAACATCTCTCTAGAAACCCCGCTTAAAACGCCACAGCAAAACCTCTATTGCCTATGGTGTTGAAAAGCTGCAAGAAAACTAAGGTAATAAAGAATTTAGATAGGTAAATGACGGTAAAATTTGCGTGAAAGGCTATTTACCTGTGCGGTATATCATAAAACAATCATCTGTCGCAGTTAACGTTATCATTGCAAATGAGTCATATGCTGTAATTCAAATCCTATTTTGCTACAATTTTTATCTTTCTTTACCTTTTACTGCGATAACGAATAACGAGGCACAAAAAAGAGGAATTACCTTGTGTACCAAAGACAAAATATGTTCAAATATATCAACGATAGTTAGAAAACGAGTATTGGTGGAAATGATAATATAGAAATTTAAAGTTCACAGTTTTAGGATATTCCTTGGCGCGTCCTTTTTGAAAAATTAAATAAGATTCATACTAATCTAGTCATCTTCGTCCAGCAAAGATGCTTAGATTGATTTAAACAGTACCTTCACTGAATCACCAATAATTAAACTTCGTTCGGCTAGACAAAGACCAACTTCACAGAACTAAACATTGCATGCAAACTCACGGCTGCTAAAAATAAATTTCTAACCTTCATCCGCCGAATTGATTTTTCATCAAAATACTGGTTATTGCATTAAAGCTCCATGGAAACAATTTTTATTTAAAATTTTGCTCTCTGTCGGTTAAAAAACAGAGTCAAACTTCCGCTCTCTTCTTGACCTTGCATGCTTTTGGCCAAATTTCCCGAAACCAGTTGATTGCTTTTCGAATAGGCCAAGGTGAAGTATGATCAAGTGTGCTTTAGCATCCAATTCAAGTTTCTTTCCAAACAAGTAGCAAATTAAGAGAATTTAGTTTTTTTTTTGTTTTTTGTCCGACTGACTAGATCTTAGACTAGACTGAACCTCTCACTGTGATCCATGTATTTTTCCACGAATGTAAAGTCGTATACTATTACCATACTATTTTATTGAAAATATGTTTACATACTTGTAAAAATCATTGCATTTAGGATCACAATTCGATGTTTTTGGGTCCTTGTCACGCGAAGAAACCCCTAGAGGAGTCTAGGTGCAAAGCTACAATAGTTAAAGAAGCCCTAGAGGCGTCTGCGTGCGAGGCTAGTTTAAGAAGCCCTAGAGCGGCCTGGGTGTGAGGCTAGTTCGAGAAGCCCTAGAAGGGGGTCTGGGTGCAAGCCTAGTTTAAGAGGCGATAGAGGAACACCGCGGCAAAACGCACTGCGCATGGGCCAAAATTTAACATCCGGTCATAGATGATTGATCCAAAAGGTCTAGATAGCAGCAACAACATAGATAGTCGTATAAACATAACTTTCTTTAATTTTCCAGACATGTTTCGACGGTACATCCGTCATCTTCAGTGTTACATATTTTGAAATCGCCGTTGAATTTAAAGCGCGCGCGATCTTACAAAGTTCGTTACATTGCGTTGTCAATATTGCGTACTAAAACAAAAAATAAATGAGTGACGCTTAGTTCTTTGTGGGAAAGAGTCAGGTTAATGTGTTTCATCTGCTGGTTGAGATCGGGCTTCTCCCATTTTATAAACATGGATTCCTTAAGCTTCACTTGGTACTTATATGTTTCTAAATATATTTCTAAATATATTCAGACAGCAGTCAAGGGAGGTAAAACACATTCCTATTCAGGAGTCGAGCCCCAGGAAATACCTAAGTTCTTCTTTTAAATCCCTTCTCTTGGGCACTTCTCAGTCACGGCACAGAGGAGTATACGCAAACTTGCTAACCGGTTATGTAAACCTATTGATTTAAGGTTAGTCTTCACTACTTTCAAAGTCAGGAATCTTTTTAATGTGAAAGATGCTGTCCCTGAGGGGCTACGCACGCACGTGCACGTGTCTATAAATTTTCGTGTGCAAGTTGTAATGCTTGTTATGTTGGTGAAACCAGCCGACACGTCTCCACACAAGTGCGCGAGCACTTACTTTCAAACAGGTCTTCGAACGTTTTTAAACATCTGCAGAGTTTAGAGTTTTGTAGAGCATCCTGCACACCGGATTGCTTCGAGATCCTGGACTCTGCAGCGACTAAGTACCAAGTGAAGCTTAAGGAATCCATGTTTATAAATGGGAGAAGCCCAATCTCAACCAGCAGGTGAAACACATTAACCTGAATCTCTCCCTGTAAGAACTAAGCGTCACTCTTTAATTTTTTGTTTTAGTACGCAATATTGACAACGCAATGTAACGAACTTTGTAAGTTCGCGCGCGCTTTAAATTCAACGGCGATTTCAAAATATGTAACACTGAAGGTGACGGATGTGCCGTCGAAACATGTCTGGAAAATTAAAGAAAGTTGTTATGTTTATACGAGCATCCGGTCAGCTTTTTATTTCCGGTCTAGTATATAAACCAATTGCGTAAGCATAACTTTGCCGTCGCGCCAAGTTAAAAGCAAAAAGGGAGAAACAGACAAAAAAAGGGGGCGAAAAAAATCACTTCATTCGAAAGCTGATATATTTTCTAGTGTCAAACTTTTGCACCACATGGTTATCTGGTTGTACCAACGCTGAAAATGATGTTTGAAGTTTGTAGGTCGCTAGCGCTCGACATGATGCGCGAATTTGTTTTACCTGGCTTTCTTGCATGCTACCGGTTTGGCATGTTAAAGTTAATTGAGAGAAGGCGATAACTAAGAAAAGAATCTATAGCAATACTTATGAAAGAAACAAAAATAAAGACGTCATAATTATCACTAACACTAGAACCAACAAATAAAAGTTTAGTCCGCTCAATAATTATTTTATTATCGGAGAAAACAAGAACTGCACACAGAATGAAGCCGAGCGCGCGAGAGAGATTATGATCTGACTGGAAAGTGTGACTGAAAAAGTGACCGGAAATGCTCAACCTAGCGCATGCGTAGACTTTTTGCATCGGTGTTACCTAGAGGCGTCTGCGCGCGAACACCGCGGCAAAACGCACTGCGCATGAGCACCAAATTTAACATCCGGTCAGCTTTCATTCTCGTCCCCAGAGCCCGTCGTTTCTTGGTCACGTGGTAGGGAAACGAGGGGCTCTGAAAGCAGCCGTTACGGGATGTCAGAAAATTTCCGACATCCGGTCGCGCGTGTGCAGAAGTTACAAATATCACTGCTCATGCTCATAACGGATTTTTGTCCCTCGCCGATCCACTGGGGGAAAAATTTTACTTCCTGAGCTCTCTCTAGAGAGTGGCTTCTTTGGGGTGTTTTGAAAATTCACCACTTCACCCAACTTGGATTCACTGGTAATTTGCAGTTAAAAGAAGAAGACAGTAACAGAAACCGGCTGAACACACTGTTGGTTTGCAGAATTGGGACAATTAATCGGCAGACTATCGTCTGAGTTATATGAGTTTTTTTTTTTCAATACGTTTGGCGTTTCACATATATATTATAAATTACAACGTACTAACGCGTTACAGACTAAACCTAAAGCTTCTAACGATGTTGTACCATTTGTTGTCACATATAACCCAGCACTTCCACGCGTTTCTAATATCCTACGCAAACATTTTAACATCTTACACTCTTCTAACCGTTGCAAAGACGTCTTTAAGCAACCGCCTTTTGTTGCTTACAGACGTAGCCCTAATCTTCGTGACATTTTAGTTAAAGCACAATTACCCGTTATCTCCAACAATCATTTTCCGCCAGGCTCCTTCCGCTGTGGACAAAATTGTGCCACTTGTCCATATATTACTAACGGCCTCACACGTTATACCTTTTACGCGACAGGTGAACTTCGCATATTACTTGTAACACTAAAAACCTGATCTACATGGTTCAATGTAACCGTTGTAAATTTACAATATATAGGTGAAACTAAGCGACGTCTCAAGGACAGATTAATTAAACGATCACAGACGTGCAGTCGACAAAATTAACATTAAAACTAAACCCACTACTGTTTCTGAACACTTTCTCTCTCACTCTAACCATTCTCATACTGACATGAAGTTAATCCCACTAGAGAAAATTCATTCTTCACGTGACTCAGTTCGTAAGGCCAGGGAGTCGCATTTGAAAGATAAGGCCATGATCCTTGAACCTCATGGCCTAAACCGCCGTGAAGAATTATTGTAATCCATCTCTTTAGTATTTTTCCTTTCCAGTTTTTGTGTTGTACGTCATTTCCGCCTCTCCCTTTTAAACAATTTTTATTGCGACATTCTCCATATATAATACTGTGATTGCTACATAAGTTCAGTAACATCTGTAAACGTGAAGAAGGCTGGTATGGCTAGCCGAAATATTACGAAATTTAAGAACCAAGACGATGACTTTGTCGACGATGACCGGAAGTGAGTTACAGTGTACTGCGCAAGCGCGACTGGTAAATTTCGTCGTCGTGGTGTCGTCGACGACGCCAAACAAAGTAGAATCACTTCGTCCTGCAATCCACAAGCTTCGGCAGGTACAAATCCACTGTTTTAAGCGATTTTTGAAGTCCTTTGCATTTTCTTATCCTCGTAAATCCAGGTATCGTTCCTTTTTTCTCCTAACAAGCGATGTTGATTGCAAATTCGACTAATGAATTCTTTTTACTTCGAAGAATGACAACAGCTATGGAGGCCGAGCGAGCGAATTCGTAAGTGATAAATTAACTTGTACGTATTTAGGTAAGGCAAATCATATCATGTCTTTAATATAGAGGAAATAAACTTTATATGGAAAACAGCTATCTTATCAGAATATCTCTTTTTCCAAATCTAAACTCTGACAGACACTCGAACTCGGTCATCTCATTCAGGTTGAATAGTCTTCGTACGGAAAGCAGGTGTTTTTCCCCTCGAAAAGGTCAGACAACAGAAAAATTCTTCATCGTCAATGAAATTAGACGTACGGCTAAAAAATAAGATCTTGCATTGTTTTAAAAGACGCCATTGCGAAAAACTTTGTTGCGAACGAACATCACAGTTTTACATTTGTGTTTACATTTAGTGTCGTCGTCAACTACCGATCTAGATCTAGATCTAGATCTCTTTTCTAGAGATCCAACGTTTACAACTAGCAGGATCTTCGTCCACGGTTCAGTTGCAGTTAATGTAATCCTTTATTACTAGGTGCGAGGCTAGTAAAAGAAGCGCTGGAGGGATCTACAATCAGGGACAAAAGTAGTTGACACAGTTGTTTAAAACGGGTGCTTTTAACAAACATTTCATTCATTTATTATTTCATTCCTTTTAAACGCCGTAAATCCCCCGACCCCCCGAATCAATGTTGTCTGAAGTAAAAAAAAGACTTGAGGGTCTAAAATTCAACATTGATTTTGGGGGCAAGGGGTTGGGGTAGACAGGGGAAGGGGATAAGTATATCCACTATGCAAAATGGGCCCATTTTACGGAAGTGTGTCAACACTTTTGTCCCTCATTGTCTGAATGTAAAATTGTGCTACTGCACACAAGTTGAGCCGTGTATAACACTGATTTTAACTGAAATTAAAGGAATGAATGACATAATTATGTTATTGGTGGTGGGGGTGACATAGACTTATTCGCGACCGAATTATAGCAGGGCCAATTCGAATTACGCGATGACGTAATAAAAGGGCTGCGATATCCAGAATTAACGTCGATATGGTTTACAAGCTAAAAACTGACGCTGAAACTCGCGCCTATGTACAACTTTTGATGAATTTCAAGGGGGTGCGTACTGAAAATATTTTTAATAAAGTGCATATTTCTCGTTCTTCACTTTATCCTACTGTTAAGGCCCAAACGATCACGGATAGGGTAAGGATTGACACGTAGTGGGGATAGTCACTGGCCGGCCACGGAAAGATTGAGCGTTAGTGAGGAGCGACCGTCACTGCGTTCATTATCGAAACTACGGAAAAGTGAAGGTAAATTCATGGCCAATTCAATAAAAAACTAAGGACAGCGTAGCAAACATTGCAAGTGTACACGAAAACAATTACTTTCAATCTCACCTCGTGACACCCTGTGTGACATGATAACGCAACGCAAATAGCGTGACATAAGCGCATATGTCTGTGTATTTCGACTGCATTTCTCAAGCGAAACCCTGTGTTTTTGTGTATTGTCGGCAGAGAAAATGAAAAGAGAGCTTTAAAACGTGAACTGGTATTTGACTCTCAAAGAAAACGACAGCTCAAACTGAGGAAAAAACTGCTTCCTTCGTGTTACAACGGTTAACCACGTTTCGGCAAACGGAAAGTAACATTAGTCTGTTATGACCTCTTAATGTCGATATGTATTCTCGTGGTTAACCGTTGAAACTCCTTATTTGCACCACATCGCTGGAATTTTTCTTGCCAAGAATACGTATTGCCAAGCACTTTCTACATAGCGGGATCTTCTTTTGCCTTTTGTGAGGAATTAGCGCATAAAAAAGGAAAATTTTCCAGCGCACGGCCGTCATCGATCACGTGTTATCCCGCTTTGCTTGTCATCAGGTGAACTTCTGGGCCAAAGTAATTGCTGTTTTGGCGATGATACAAACTGGTGTGTCTATTTTGAAAACAATTTCTTTGGTATTATGTGATTTACGAGCTGGGAAATGAAATAGTTGTCCGTCCAACATCAATAAACAATCATGCCACTGAATAAATGGCAGGCGGTCATGTAAAATCATTACAAAAGTACATTCCTAACCTCGACGCCTACCTACGCTAAAGGTTTGGATCAGTTAGGTTAGAAAAGGTCTCAAAAAAATTAAAAAACACATCTATTATATGTAGGGCACAGCACAAACGGCTGGCCCATCATTTATGAGGTTCATAACCTGTATATTGTTCACGTCTTTTCACTAATGGCAAAGGTCACAATGTCAAAAATATTGCATGTCCCCTCTATTACTCTGCAGTACTTCATTCGCTTAAGTTAACCATTTACCAGAACAATTTTCATTGTACCTTAATGTTTCCATCCTTTTTCCACTATTGATAATACTTGTGAAAACATTACATCCGCAGCAACGGCATTGATCACAACGCAAATCATTTCGTCTCGACCCGACAGGGTATCAGGAACGCGCGCGGGGGTACAAGATTAAGTAATGACATACGCTTCGTACATTTTACTCTACGCATACTACAAATCAGGACGAAACTCTATAAATTGATATTTAAAAACAAACAATTTGGCCCATAGAGTAACGTCATCGCACAAAAATTCAGCAGCGTCAAAAAGCTAGCCGGAAAACACAGATACATATTTCAGACAATCAGGGACAAAAGTAGTTGACACAGTTGTTTAAAACGGGTGCTTTTAACAAACATTTCATTCATTTATTATTTCATTCCTTTTAAACGCCGTAAATCCCCCGACCCCCCGAATCAATGTTGTCTGAAGTAAAAAAAAAGACTTGAGGGTCTAAAATTCAACATTGATTTTGGGGGCAAGGGGTTGGGGTAGACAGGGGAAGGGGATAAGTATATCCACTATGCAAAATGGGCCCATTTTACGGAAGTGTGTCAACACTTTTGTCCCTCATTGTCTGAATGTAAAATTGTGCTACTGCACACAAGTTGAGCCGTGTATAACACTGATTTTAACTGAAATTAAAGGAATGAATGACATAATTATGTTATTGGTGGTGGGGGTGACATAGACTTATTCGCGACCGAATTATAGCAGGGCCAATTCGAATTACGCGATGACGTAATAAAAGGGCTGCGATATCCAGAATTAACGTCGATATGGTTTACAAGCTAAAAACTGACGCTGAAACTCGCGCCTATGTACAACTTTTGATGAATTTCAAGGGGGTGCGTACTGAAAATATTTTTAATAAAGTGCATATTTCTCGTTCTTCACTTTATCCTACTGTTAAGGCCCAAACGATCACGGATAGGGTAAGGATTGACACGTAGTGGGGATAGTCACTGGCCGGCCACGGAAAGATTGAGCGTTAGTGAGGAGCGACCGTCACTGCGTTCATTATCGAAACTACGGAAAAGTGAAGGTAAATTCATGGCCAATTCAATAAAAAACTAAGGACAGCGTAGCAAACATTGCAAGTGTACACGAAAACAATTACTTTCATTCTCACCTCGTGACACCCTGTGTGACATGATAACGCAACGCAAATAGCGTGACATAAGCGCATATGTCTGTGTATTTCGACTGCATTTCTCAAGCGAAACCCTGTGTTTTTGTGTATTGTCGGCAGAGAAAATGAAAAGAGAGCTTTAAAACGTGAACTGGTATTTGACTCTCAAAGAAAACGACAGCTCAAACTGAGGAAAAAACTGCTTCCTTCGTGTTACAACGGTTAACCACGTTTCGGCAAACGGAAAGTAACATTAGTCTGTTATGACCTCTTAATGTCGATATGTATTCTCGTGGTTAACCGTTGAAACTCCTTATTTGCACCACATCGCTGGAATTTTTCTTGCCAAGAATACGTATTGCCAAGCACTTTCTACATAGCGGGATCTTCTTTTGCCTTTTGTGAGGAATTAGCGCATAAAAAAGGAAAATTTTCCAGCGCACGGCCGTCATCGATCACGTGTTATCCCGCTTTGCTTGTCATCAGGTGAACTTCTGGGCCAAAGTAATTGCTGTTTTGGCGATGATACAAACTGGTGTGTCTATTTTGAAAACAATTTCTTTGGTATTATGTGATTTACGAGCTGGGAAATGAAATAGTTGTCCGTCCAACATCAATAAACAATCATGCCACTGAATAAACGGCAGGCGGTCATGTAAAATCATTACAAAAGTACATTCCTAACCTCGACGCCTACCTACGCTAAAGGTTTGGATCAGTTAGGTTAGAAAAGGTCTCAAAAAAATTAAAAAACACATCTATTATATGTAGGGCACAGCACAAACGGCTGGCCCATCATTTATGAGGTTCATAACCTGTATATTGTTCACGTCTTTTCACTAATGGCAAAGGTCACAATGTCAAAAATATTGCATGTCCCCTCTATTACTCTGCAGTACTTCATTCGCTTAAGTTAACCATTTACCAGAACAATTTTCATTGTACCTTAATGTTTCCATCCTTTTTCCACTATTGATAATACTTGTGAAAACATTACATCCGCAGCAACGGCATTGATCACAACGCAAATCATTTCGTCTCGACCCGACAGGGTATCAGGAACGCGCGCGGGGGTACAAGATTAAGTAATGACATACGCTTCGTACATTTTACTCTACGCATACTACAAATCAGGACGAAACTCTATAAATTGATATTTAAAAACAAACAATTTGGCCCATAGAGTAACGTCATCGCACAAAAATTCAGCAGCGTCAAAAAGCTAGCCGGAAAACACAGATACATATTTCAGACAATCAGGGACAAAAGTAGTTGACACAGTTGTTTAAAACGGGTGCTTTTAACAAACATTTCATTCATTTATTATTTCATTCCTTTTAAACGCCGTAAATCCCCCGACCCCCCGAATCAATGTTGTCTGAAGTAAAAAAAAAGACTTGAGGGTCTAAAATTCAACATTGATTTTGGGGGCAAGGGGTTGGGGTAGACAGGGGAAGGGGATAAGTATATCCACTATGCAAAATGGGCCCATTTTACGGAAGTGTGTCAACACTTTTGTCCCTCATTGTCTGAATGTAAAATTGTGCTACTGCACACAAGTTGAGCCGTGTATAACACTGATTTTAACTGAAATTAAAGGAATGAATGACATAATTATGTTATTGGTGGTGGGGGTGACATAGACTTATTCGCGACCGAATTATAGCAGGGCCAATTCGAATTACGCGATGACGTAATAAAAGGGCTGCGATATCCAGAATTAACGTCGATATGGTTTACAAGCTAAAAACTGACGCTGAAACTCGCGCCTATGTACAACTTTTGATGAATTTCAAGGGGGTGCGTACTGAAAATATTTTTAATAAAGTGCATATTTCTCGTTCTTCACTTTATCCTACTGTTAAGGCCCAAACGATCACGGATAGGGTAAGGATTGACACGTAGTGGGGATAGTCACTGGCCGGCCACGGAAAGATTGAGCGTTAGTGAGGAGCGACCGTCACTGCGTTCATTATCGAAACTACGGAAAAGTGAAGGTAAATTCATGGCCAATTCAATAAAAAACTAAGGACAGCGTAGCAAACATTGCAAGTGTACACGAAAACAATTACTTTCATTCTCACCTCGTGACACCCTGTGTGACATGATAACGCAACGCAAATAGCGTGACATAAGCGCATATGTCTGTGTATTTCGACTGCATTTCTCAAGCGAAACCCTGTGTTTTTGTGTATTGTCGGCAGAGAAAATGAAAAGAGAGCTTTAAAACGTGAACTGGTATTTGACTCTCAAAGAAAACGACAGCTCAAACTGAGGAAAAAACTGCTTCCTTCGTGTTACAACGGTTAACCACGTTTCGGCAAACGGAAAGTAACATTAGTCTGTTATGACCTCTTAATGTCGATATGTATTCTCGTGGTTAACCGTTGAAACTCCTTATTTGCACCACATCGCTGGAATTTTTCTTGCCAAGAATACGTATTGCCAAGCACTTTCTACATAGCGGGATCTTCTTTTGCCTTTTGTGAGGAATTAGCGCATAAAAAAGGAAAATTTTCCAGCGCACGGCCGTCATCGATCACGTGTTATCCCGCTTTGCTTGTCATCAGGTGAACTTCTGGGCCAAAGTAATTGCTGTTTTGGCGATGATACAAACTGGTGTGTCTATTTTGAAAACAATTTCTTTGGTATTATGTGATTTACGAGCTGGGAAATGAAATAGTTGTCCGTCCAACATCAATAAACAATCATGCCACTGAATAAATGGCAGGCGGTCATGTAAAATCATTACAAAAGTACATTCCTAACCTCGACGCCTACCTACGCTAAAGGTTTGGATCAGTTAGGTTAGAAAAGGTCTCAAAAAAATTTAAAAACACATCTATTATATGTAGGGCACAGCACAAACGGCTGGCCCATCATTTATGAGGTTCATAACCTGTATATTGTTCACGTCTTTTCACTAATGGCAAAGGTCACAATGTCAAAAATATTGCATGTCCCCTCTATTACTCTGCAGTACTTCATTCGCTTAAGTTAACCATTTACCAGAACAATTTTCATTGTACCTTAATGTTTCCATCCTTTTTCCACTATTGATAATACTTGTGAAAACATTACATCCGCAGCAACGGCATTGATCACAACGCAAATCATTTCGTCTCGACCCGACAGGGTATCAGGAACGCGCGCGGGGGTACAAGATTAAGTAATGACATACGCTTCGTACATTTTACTCTACGCATACTACAAATCAGGACGAAACTCTATAAATTGATATTTAAAAACAAACAATTTGGCCCATAGAGTAACGTCATCGCACAAAAATTCAGCAGCGTCAAAAAGCTAGCCGGAAAACACAGATACATATTTCAGACAATCAGGGACAAAAGTAGTTGACACAGTTGTTTAAAACGGGTGCTTTTAACAAACATTTCATTCATTTATTATTTCATTCCTTTTAAACGCCGTAAATCCCCCGACCCCCCGAATCAATGTTGTCTGAAGTAAAAAAAAGACTTGAGGGTCTAAAATTCAACATTGATTTTGGGGGCAAGGGGTTGGGGTAGACAGGGGAAGGGGATAAGTATATCCACTATGCAAAATGGGCCCATTTTACGGAAGTGTGTCAACACTTTTGTCCCTCATTGTAGGTGCGAGGCTACTTTAAGAAGCCCTAGAGGGGTCTAGGTGCTAGGCTAGTTAAAGAAGCCCAAGAGGAATCTGCGTGTGAGGCCAGTTAAAGAAGCATCAAGGTGGTCCACATTAGCCTAAGGTAGCAGGCTCCCGATCCGATTTTCCCTTCCTCCCAATCCCCTACGCCTTTCGGGAGGTCAAGAGGGGGTCTAGAGGCTAGTTTAAGAAGCCCTAGAGGGGTCTAGGTGCGAGGCTAGTTAAAGAAGCCCTAGGGGAGTCTGGGTGCGAGGCTAGTTAAAGAAGCCCTAGAGGGGTCTGCGTGCGAGGCTAGTCAAAGAAGCACTAAGGTGGTCTGCATTAGCCTAAGGTAGCAGGCTCCCGATCCGTTTTTCCTTTCCTCTCAATCCCCTACGCCTTTCGATGCCTGCTACGCGTGCTAGGTCTGCGTGGGCGCCATGTTTTTAGAAGACCTCGGAACAGTGTGCGCGGGAGGCTAAACAGAACTCGCTCAGTGGCTTCACGTACTGACGCACCTTTTACGTTAGCTTACTGACCATTCATTTTCTGTTTTATTCCTGTTGTCTCCAAGGTAGATAATCGACCATGTAAAATGTAAACAAAGAAATAGGAGCGTTTTGAAAATGACCCTGTGACTCAATAGCAAGGGCTGATTTAGGGGTGAGCCTAGCGTGCCCCGCCCCCTTTTGTGGTTTATTTAATATTTCAGCATTACATGTTCAATATGGAATCCAGGCATGTGCTAAATTTAAGCGTCCAGAATGCACTGGATTGCATCTCAGAAATCTTCAATCTCAAAAATTTTCCCGGAGGTGCATGTTCCCGAAACTCCCTAGAAAAGTGCGCCATTCGCAGTCCCGATAGGCGCTGTTGCGGCCATATTGCCACTGTATCCTCCGTCCGCCCCTGAATAGTACGAAATATACTAACTATATATAATATATAGATTTAGCCAGGGCTAAAAGCGAAGCTCCCATTAATAAATTTATAATTTAAATCAAACAATAAACTTGTAATCCACAAACCAGTTAACTTTAGGGCACATTCATGTGACTTTTGAGGGAAAGGCTAAGTTTTTTTAGAGTGAAACATCTTACATCGAGTTGATAGCCTTATATGTACACCCAAAAAATAGCAAACATCTTTGATCACATTCAAGAGCCATAATGGCTCTTGATCGCAGTAGATTAGGCCTCGAAAACAAATTCTTGGAAAACAAATCAGCTAAGCTTAAGTTAATTATGTTTTACTCTAAGCCGGCCTCCCGGTGTTTGCTTTTTCCAAAGATGAACTCCTTGAAGCAAGAAATTCGCTCAAAGTTTTCTTTCTACAGCCAAATTTGTAACTAAATATTCTTCGGAACGTTTTCTATCTATTTGCGGTGAGAAAATATATCTGAAGGCCTTTGTAAGCTTATATCAAACCTGATACTAGGTCAGATCATTGACTCAAATCTTACAAACGTGCATAAACTTTCCGCATAAACTGTGCTCTACTTCATGAAATTAGATATAACAAAAACAAACATAAAATACAATAATTATTTAGGCTTACCATTCGAGATTCAGTTCTAAAAGCTATTAAGAAAGGCCACAGTTGCTTGAGACTTTTAAACCCTCTTACGCATTAAGCAAGGTGAAAAACGAAAACGCTGCCATCCGTAATCGGATTACCGAATTTTGACAAGCGACGCATTTCTCAACCAAAAACCCAATAAACAAACCAGCCATGAATAACAGAAGACTCTTGATAGCAGCTGTATTTCATTTTGTACATCCAGTGGAAAAAGACAGTTAAAAACATCACAAGTTGACACAAAACTCTGCCCGCTTCAGCTGTCAAAGTAAACAACTTTCAAGATGCTACATAACATTTTGCGCATGAATAACCTGCGAACAGAGTCTCCTTCGATCTTCCTAGATAAGTCGGGAAGAGGAAGGAACCTCCGTCGACATGCTCCAAATTCAAATTTTTCTGCGACGTAAATCAAACCGTTACCGTAGCATCCACTGTGTTTGTCAGCAAATGTAAAAGTTAGCGGAAAGGTACCGGTTCGTTTTCACCCTTCCATAGCTGTGTTTCCTCTGGATTTGGAAGCTCTGTAGGAACAATTTCACCTTTGGAATCTTAACTTACCATGTTTCAGTGTAAAGAAGTTAAAAAAGTCTTAGAGCTAGGGTAAAACTTACGGTGCTTTTCAAAAACAAAAACTTAACCTTGAAACACATAAAAGCACAAAATGGATCGAAATCCACCAATCACAAATCACAAACTACGATCTTTTGTTTCCTAAGAGGTTCGCTAATATGTAAAGGCGAGAGAGCGAAGAAAGCGACTTTTCTTCAGATTTTGATTGACGTCGTAGAAAAACACAAAATTGAAATTTTTGGCATAGCAGGTCGGGTGTTATCCACAAACAGCTGTAAAAGCATCGATCATTTAAATGCAACATGGATTCTGTAGCCTCATGATCTTATTTTGAATTAATGTTACAGCAAACACTAAAGAATAAGCATAGATATTGTTTCTTAAATATTTTTATTCAAAACCCATTTGCCCGGGGGCCAGGCATTTGCCATCCCCCGGGCCATTCCCGAGCTTTTGACACGCACGCGGTCTCCTATCAGAATATAACTACACAGAAAGTTTAACTGGAAAAAAAGCAGATTGGCTCATCTGTCAAGGACAGGAATAAATTGTAGAGGGTTGTAAAGGCATGTTCTCGATTTTACATGTATGTATGCATTTCTTCATTGCGTATCAAGCCAGAATTACGTAGCGAAATTGCAGCTATCGATGTGAATCAACGGTTTTTGGTTATTGAATCAAATTTCTGTTGATATTATTAGAAGAACATCCTTTCATATTTATAAGACTATTCATAACATATAACTTTACAGTGCTCTATTAATTTTAATGTCAATAATTTTATATCAATACTAAAACCATAATAGTCTTAATTAGAATCCTCGCGCTATTACAAACGGAAGACGTTAATTGAAACAAAAAATCCCACAATAAAATGCTTAAAGTGGCACTATTTGACTGTGCGATCAATGAAAAAATGTTGCAGTGTTGACGGAGGACGGGGCATTTGCCCTCTTTTTTCGTCCCCACCTCAGGGGATTTGACATCTCAAGAGTCCCCACCCCCGGGAATTTGCCATCGAAGACAAAAAAAATGCTAATGCCCGGGGTCAGCCCGGGGTGAGAGAGGGGGCTGGGCGCAGGTGGAATTGACTGATGCATAACACTAACTGGATTGTGGATCCGTTTACGCAAGTACAATCGGCTAAGTACATGGTTAAACCCAAAACAAAATCCATCTCGAATCTGAGTGCATTTTCCAATTTTTCTAAAACTGAACGTTCAATCTATAATTTTCTCAAAATTCCTGCATGAAACTGATTGAACCGGCAGCTATTTGTTTTGTTATGGAGCGTGGGCGCAGAAAGAGTCAGCAAAACTCCAGAATATGCGTGCGTGCACAGATAAAACTGGTTTATCCAGTATAAAACTTGTCTGCCTCATCCAAAAAGCTGGATGATCGGCAGATCAAACGATTTAGAAGATGTCGGCAGAGTCGCTTCCTCTTTCCCGACTTATCTAGGAAAGATCGAAGTGACTCTGTTAGCAGGGTACCGCATGAACACATCTGTCAAATTTTGATTAATCAGAGCATAAAAATTGGACGTACGACGTGACCAACGTGTGACCATGGTAAGAAAAAGTCTTCCCCGCCTGTATTTTTAAAAAACGGGCTCAATTTTCTTGTCCGAGGTCAGTTTGAAATCAAAATCTTAATAGTGCGGGGCCACGGTGACATAAACACAACATAAAGTCCAAACACGCCTGATCAAAGTGCGTTCTTTACATTCTATACATTCTTAGTGAAAGTCCAAACGAATGCTGGCTACATACCTGCGACACATGCATAATAACAACCGGGAGATTAGTATTGTGGGCTCCTCTTGTCGCCCGCAATAAAAAAGAACGCTGGTTCAAGTGCGGATCATTGTTTTTGTGTCGTATTTGGTAATGTTATGTAATCCAGGAAAAATTAAGGACAATAGATTTTGGTAAAATGAGCTGTGTATGTATCTGAACTGTTGGGAGAGCGCCGGTCTGTGCGAGAGGGAGGTCGCGGGTTCAAACCCCGGCCGGACCAACACTCAGGGTCTTTAAGTAACTGAGAAGAAAGTGCTGCCTTTGTAATGACATCTGCAAATGGTTAGACATTCTACTCTTCTCTGATAAGGACCAAAAAACCGTAGGTCCCGTCTCACAGCACTTTCACTGATCTGTTCATGTGGGACGTAAAAGAACCAACATCACTGTTCGAAAAGAGTAGAGGACGTAGACCTCGGTGGCGTGGCTCTGCGGGTTGAGGGATTGGGTAGGGATGGCACCTTGCATGGGACCTATGAGTTCCGTTCGTGCCTATTCCCTCTGGGCAGGCCTGTGTTCAAAAATGCTGGTAAAAAAAACTAAAACAAGTAGTAGTCGATAAATATAAAAATGAAAATATCATAAAAACTGATGCAGTACAACTTGTAAAATCTATAAAACGTGGCTAAGAAAAATATTTATGCGGCTTATCCGTTGAAATCTAAATAGCTTCGCCTTCATCTACTCAATTCAAACAAGAAGAAGATTTATGTGTAGAGTTACAAAAGGATGCAGATACTTACCTTCTTAGACTTTCCAATATTTTGAGCAACATCTTGGAATAATTTCAAAAGCACCTCAGCAACTTTGCCTGTATAAGTTTTAGAAGTTCACATTAAGTGAGGCAAATCAAGACAATACATGTCTATGGCCATGCAAGTTTTTTTTCAGTATAAATTTGTGGCCATGGTCTAGAATGACAGCAACCTGTATCTTTGTGTTTTTGTTTTTGTGGGGTTTACAAAAGAACTATGCAACTCATTCACTGTAAAATATCTGCATGTTACCGTGTATCTACCAAAATCATTGGTCAAGAGTTTGTAGGAGAGAGTAAGACTATGGGAATTTATAAATGAAGCGCCATTAATATCTGCAAAATTGGTTTTCAAGAGGCAACACTAGAATATACCAAACATCATTAAATATCTTAAATAATGTTACGGTAAAAACAATGAGGAAGCAATTTTCATTGTCACTGCCTGCATTAAGATGTAAAACTTCCACTGTCAATGTCATTCTCAAGGTAAAGTTCAAAGTTGGGTTAATGGGTGATTGGTTTTTCTTCAACTTAGTTTTAAACGATGTCTTTTCTGGAATAAATTAGAATTAAGACTAAAGAGAAAGTTGTAGTTGATTAATTTTTAAAAAAAATGTATCGCTTTTCTTTTGAAAAGGGAATAATAAAGCTAGATACAGTTGTTCCTTGCAGTTGTGAAACACATTACCTGCCACAAGTTTCATATTTTTTTCCGATTGACCTCTGGTGTATGGCCTCACAAAGGAAGAATGAAATTTCCTAGCAGTGTCAGAAGCAGCCAGAGAAATTGCTGTGTCATGTATCTCATCACCACTGTAATGTGTTGAAATGTGATTTCGTAACAATGAATGCCAGATTTCTACCTTCTTTTCTGTTATTATTGATAGCCATTGCTCTTTAAAGTTATAGTAGGCAGGAAATCTTTTGGTGATACAAGTCACTTAACATGGATTGAGTAGATCTGTCATAATGATGTCGCTCCCAGATAATGAAAATAATGGCTAGACGAATCATGACATTTACGTACAGTTCCAGATTACCAGAGCAAAAAATGCTGTCATATTGAAAAAAGACCAGCGGCAAAATTTCTTCAAGTAAATTAACCAGGTACAGAAATTCAATATCTTTGCAGAACTTGAATTTGGCCAGGACTTTATGTCTGATTAACAACCATCCACACAAGGTTCCTGTAATAATGAGGCTTGTTGGTCAAAAACCTCCTTATAAAGTCTTGCAAAAACTATGTGGTGGCTTTTAATGACATCCTCATTTATATTTAAGCAGACATGAAAAGGTCCTTGTTCTGGAATAAGGGACAAATAAGGGTGTTCTTGGGAACTTGTTTCTGGTAGCTGAGCAATTATTTTTTTGGTGTAATACCAGGTTGGCCAATCTCCAGGCAGTGGAATAACAAATAATTTACAGAAATCATGAAGGGGAAGAGCAGAATGGAATGTATGGTTAGGTGCAGCCTTGTAATCCTCCATGCTTTTCAAGCCTGCCTCGAATTCATCTATTAAAACACAAGTGCTCAGGGTAAGAAGTTCATCTTGTGCCATGCCATTGTATACTCTAGAAATGAAAGTAAAAATATTGTTACTTGTGCACCATGATTGCAATTTAAGACTTTATATAATGCATACATAATGCAAGTCTATTGTAGAGAAAAATAAGTCATTACCTACTGGGTTGCTGGAACATACATAGTACAAGAGCACATGTACATGTAGTGTATTTCCAATTGGGTGTCTTAGTGTTTTTTTTTTTATTGTTTTTTTGTGCCAAAAAATTCATGCAAACCCAATCAACTTGGCAAAAGAAGACATAATTTGTTTTCTTCATGGTTCAAATGCTATTACAGTTTAAGCATTCACTGCGATTTTACCCACCACAGCTTAGATGAAACCCTGTTAAACTGGACAGTTGTAGGAAAAGAGAAAACGTGAAACTCTTAATAAACACCTGAACTGTTTGATCTGTTTTTGTACATCTTTAGCCTTCAGCTGCTGACATTGTTGGGGAAGAGAGGTTAGAAATGAGTGGTGGTGGCTTTTAAGACTTTCTGTGAACAGTTCTTGTATGTATCTTTTTACAATACCACCTCTGCAAACAGTCTCCTGCCCTCTGAAAGTAATTTTCAAAAAACTGTGGACACAATGTGCGTTGGGTTTTTTACGACTGGTATTTCCAGGTGAATGTTCAGTAGAACAGAAGCCATGTGTGTTGCTTTAGACAATTTCAGGTTGTCTGGCATTCTGATTGTGTGAATATTATGAAAATCATCCAAGAGGAGAATCATAGAAGTACCTTCCTAATAAAATACAATCATGAATGAATAGTAGTAATAGTTAGTATATATGTTTTGAACATAGTAATCAAGTTGTTATCATGTTACATTCTTATTAGTCTGTGAACAGGCTCTCTGTTTAGGGAAAGGGTGAAAAAAATCTTGCCTTTCCCCAAACATAGAGCCTGTTCACAGGCTACCTTCTTATATGTGATAGTCCAATTTCTTTAACCTCTTACTGAGTTGTCAATAGATAATCATACATTAAATGCCACTAAAGTGTTCAGGTTATCCAACAATATTAAATTTGTCATTCTAAAAATTGTTGTGGTATTTGTAAATTTTCTGTCATTTAATATGAATAATAAGGCACCCTGATTCCAGTGGGTTGGCTATTTTTAAAACATTACTGTGTAGCCTACATTTCTGTAAGCTTTCAATTTATTTTATTTTAGAAACGGATTTGTACTTAATAAAAGTTAACAGGTATTTACATATTCAGTCGCACCTTAACTGACTGTTCTATTTTTTGCTTTAACAAGCTTGGATACTGCTGCCGTAAGTTGATGTTGTGCCTATCAATTGATCTTGGTGCTACTGAAAAGCCAAAGATAGGGCCATTGTTCAAGCCAGCTCTTGAAAGGCCATGTTGGTGCATGTACAGACCCAGGTCTTTTTGCAAGGGACATGACTTC
Organism: Porites lutea; assembly: GCF_958299795.1. Lineage (NCBI taxonomy): Eukaryota > Metazoa > Cnidaria > Anthozoa > Scleractinia > Poritidae > Porites > Porites lutea. The sequence goes on from NC_133205.1 coordinate 40,689,821, forward strand.
TGGGATCTAGACAAGATGAACAACAAATAAGTATTTTTTTTTACCACAAGATCTCATTAGAGGTCAGCATTGTTTTCTATTTCATTCCTTGCCAGATACCTAAAATATGTCATAATATGGAGAAGAGCAACTGTTCTTTGCTCCTGCAGTGTTTTCCTGTCTTCTGACAGCCTGGAGTCGTCTCGAAGAATTGAACTGAGGAGGACATCAAACAAGCCTGGCGCATAAATCTCGGAAAACTTCCTCATATCCTCTGCATTGTATAATGGTTGGCCACTATTTTCATAGTGGCTGCTGAGGGCCTTCTGAAATGTCTCCATCATTTCCTCAAACGAAGGCTCTAAAAAATATAAATTTCTTCAATGTTAATTTTATTAGCACTTGATTTAAATCATGGCATGTGTTGTTGGAAAATCTTTTGAGAGACAAAAACATTGGGCATTGGGCTTAATGAGTTGAAAGAGAGAGGGATGTAAATTTTCTGATTTTACTCAGGAAAGTTTCTTCTGTACTTAACCTTTTTGGGAACTTGAAGTTTGCTGAATGTCCTTGTTTTTCTGTGGTGTTGGCTGGTTCATTACATTTTCCTATAGAAAAATATTTCTGTTTATATTATTTGTCCATCTGTTTTAGAATAAATTATGATTATTATTATTTTTAAAAGAAGACAGTGAATTAAAATTGCTGAAATT